>NW_027508823.1:7500-70000 GCF_051911475.1 Siphateles boraxobius | reverse complement strand
TGTGTGTGTGTGTCCAGGCGTAGGTCCTTCATCAGATCTGAAGTGTGTGTGTGTGTGTGTGTGTGTGTGTGTGTGTGTCCAGGCGCAGGTCCTTTATCAGATCCGAAGTGTGTGTGTGTGTGTGTGTCCAGGCGCAGGTCCTTCATGAGATCTGGAGTGTGTGTGTGTGTGTGTCCAGGCGCAGGTCCTTCATGAGATCTGGAGTGTGTGTGTGTGTGTGTGTGTGTGTGTCCAGGCGCAGGTCCTTCATCAGATCTGGAGATTGTGTGTGTGTGTGTGTGTGTCCAGGCGCAGGTCCTTCATCAGATCTGGAGTGTGTGATATATATCATCATATATATATCATATATCATATATATATATATATTCACACAGGCATCAGAGATCAAAATATGCATAGATAAACATATACAATATAATATTAAAAAGAGAATGACCAAACCATCAGTTATCAAAAATTAAAAAAAAAAAAAAATTTGAGGAAAGACCATTGAAAAGACATATAACGGGTAAAAAATACAGACAGCCCGACGGCAACAGTTCAAAAGCAAACAAATAATACTGAATATCATAACACTTTTGATGAAAGCACTATAAAACATCTGAAGCTTTATGTTGTGGACATTACAGGAAAGTTATTGCTTTAGGAAATTAATTCTCTGTTGTGGCTTTATATGACCGTTCAACATATCCCATTTAAGCTTATTGTCAAGAACACCAAGATATTAATAATGCGACTGATAGTATTGGCTGCCATTAACTAAAACATAATTTCTACTCTAAAAAAAATGAACCATGCCAAGATGGGACCTGCAACTCTGAACGATGTCTACCTATCTAACAGAGGACCTGTGTGTGAACAGTGAAGTGAACTGGCAGTGCAGTCTGTCTTCATTTTATAACTTTTTGTATGTGTGTGTGTTTGTGTGTTCACACAGGCATCAGAGATCACAATATGCATAGATAAACATATACAATATACAATAAAAAAACAATGACCAACCTCATCCGTTATCAAAAAAAAAAAAGATTTGCTTGAGGAAAGATCATTTAAATCTACAACGGGGTAAAAATACAGACGGACACAGTTCAAAAGCAGAGGCGAGAAGACGCCTCTTATCATTCTTAATATTATTTTTATAATATTATTTTTCTTATTTAACACTCTATCTTCATAGATACTTTCTATGCTTTGTTATGCAGTCCCTAACAATTTACTTGCCATTGTTATGTGCCATTGCACACACACATGTCTATATTACTACCATGTACATGTCTATATTACTAACAGAGCAGTATCGCTCCACACTGGCCAAGAGGGGACTCTCTGAACGATTTCTATCCAACCAAGTGGGGACTGTGTGTGTGTGTGTGTGTGTGTGTGTGTGTGTGTGTGTGTGTGTGTGTGTGTGTGTGTGTGTGTGTGTGTGTGTGTGTGTGTGTGTGTGTGTGTGTGTGTGTGTGTGTGTGTGTGTGTGTGTGAAGTGAACTGGCAGTGAAGTCTGAATTCATTACAGTTACATTATATATATTTTATATACATTATTTATATATATATTCACACAGGCATCAGAGATCAAAATATGCATAGATAAATATATACAATATAATATTAAAAAGAGAATGACCAAACCATCAGTTATCAAAAATTAAAGAATTAAATTTGAGTAAAGACCATTTGAATCTGTTTTTCATTCAACGTGTAAAAATACAGACAGCCCGACGGCAACAGTTCAAAAGCAGAGGCGAGAAGACGCCTCTTATCATTCTTAATATTATTTTCTTATTTAACACTCTATCCTCAGAGATACTTTCTATGCTTTGTTATGCAGTCCCTTTAGGGATTATGACAGAACATAGCTCTTTAAGGTAACAATTTCTATGATTTAATGCAGAATAATGATTTTATTAATCAAAATGAACTCGGTCCCCAGTCAGATGGTAACGAACGATACCAGTTTGGCTGCTTTGTACATTTCTTGCCATCACAAACACACTGTAAAGATTTCGGAGGACAATCTCAAAATGTTATGTGGACTTGCTGCACTGAACATTTTTAGTTGGTTTAGTTGAAATATATGAAGTAGGGATGTTCATTTAGCGTATAGCGAGCATTGTGTTTATTATGCAATTTATACACGAAAAGGAGTGTTTATGTGCATATGATACGCATGGGTAGGTTTAGGGTATAGGTTTAGTAGTGGTGTGGGGTACGCATGTATTATACGTTTGGTTAGGATTAGTGGTGTGGGGTGTGTGTGTATTATACGCAATAGAGTGTGTATCATATGCACGTAAAATACGAATTTTCATGTAAAAAGTGCACGAAAAAAATGCATCTCTATAGCACGCATTGTGTTTATAGAGATGCATTTTCATGAGATCAGGCTGGTCAAGCACAAGAATGCACAAGCAAGTTCACATGCGTACTTATGGTCACATGTTCACACGTTCATGAGGATTACGTGTTCGCGGGGTTTATTTTTTGACAAAAGCGACATCAACTACTGGCCTGGCGCCATAATACAGCCCTTTTAGGGTTTGTTTGTAACAATGTTTGTATATATATATATATATATATATATATATATATATATAGGTAGACGTCAAATATGTATTTTCTTTTTTTTTTTTACATGCCAAGATAGGACCTGCGAGTCAAACCGATGTCTACCTTACCAACAGGGGACTCATATATTCTGCAATGGATCTGTGTGTGTGTGTGTGTGAACAGTGAAGTGAACTGGCAGTGAAATCTGTCTTCATAATGTAATATATATATATATATATATATATATATATATATATATATAGAGAGAGAGAGAGAGAGAGAGAGAGAGAGAGAGAGAGTTAGTGACAGTGAAGTCTCTCTTCATTGTTTAATATATGTATACACACAGACACATATATATATATATATATTCAGACAATATTAAAAAATATTTTCAGGCTTCAGGTCTCTGTGCAAAATTCCATATGAATGCAGTTCCTGAAGTCCTTGCAGTAACTCCTGGCAGATCTCTAGTCTTCGATTTTCTATCAGGCTTTCCCTTTCAAGGGAACTTCGAGCTGCGTCAAACGCTGCGGGAACGCCCCTGCGTTGTGCGTCATGAAGCACGTATGGAATCAGCCCAATGGAGAGATGAAACGTCATAGGCGGGTGACGTCATCGACCAGGAAACTATAAAGCACCCCAAAAACACAAGCGCATTAGCTTCTGTGCTTTCAGTCGCGCTACATGTGAATCTGTCCCTGTGTGACTTACATACCCTGCACCACACAAACAATTTATCCCTATATATATCTATATATATATATTATATACAATATACAATATATATCCCTATATATATATATTGAGAGATTATGGCGGACGAACAGCAGTTTAGAAAGTGTGTTCCTCCCTGCTCGCGTTATTTAACGAGCGGGGATACACATGATCTTTGTGTTGTTTGTTTGGGAGTTCAGCATGCCCAGTTTGCTCTCGAGGGAGCAGACTGTGAGCATTGCGAGCGTTTGCCGTGAAGGACGCTCCGCTCCCGCCGATCGCTCTTTGAGGAGAGCGGTTCGGTGCGCGCTCCCCGCGGTTCGGGTCCCGCTTCTGCCGAGGCAGAGCGGCGGCGCTTATCGTGGGGATCGCAGATGGATCTCACAGCGGGGTTTGAGACGGGCTCTGCCTTATCTCTCCCTTCACCTGTGAGATCCAGTGCCTCAGTCCCGGGTTCGGAAGCACGCGCTGCGGTTTCTTCCGCTCGGGCTGAGGCACCAATGCTGCAGCTATCCAGTTCTGAGGAACTTGATGTTGTTAGTGTTGAGGGAGATGTGGAGGATTCGCCACCCCACACTCCTGAGAGTGATGAGCTTATGGAGGTGTTAACAAGAGCTGTTGAAAAACTTAATATTGAATGGCCAGTGACTAGACAGGAGTCTGTTTCTAAATCAAAGTTGGATGAGAGATTTTTGCCGTCACGTGTGCAGCCTCCACGCCGGTGCCTGCCGTTTTTCCATGATCTCCACACCGAGGTGTCGAAATCATGGAGAAAACCGGTGTCATATAGAGTGTTTAGTCCCCAGACTTCAACATACGCTAATGTTATGGGAGCCAAGGCTCATGGTTATGGTGCTTTGCCTCGTGTGGAAGAGACGCTTGCGAGCCATCTCTCCCCCGAAGCAGCATCATCTTTTAAGGCACCGGCATTACCCACCAAGCCTTTAAGAAACACTTCGGCTTTGGTGGGTAAAGCATATTCGGCAGCAGGTCAGGCTGCGTCATGTCTGCATACTATGTCAATCTTGCAGGCATACCAGGCTGATCTGCTAAGGGACATGAGTGAGAGTGAGGAGGTCAGTACTGACGTAGTTCGCGAACTGCGTCAGGCTGCTGATTTATCCCTGCGTGCCACCAGAGAATCGGCCAAATTAATGGGTCGTTCTATGGCAGCTCTGGTGGCCGCAGAAAGACATTTGTGGTTAAATCAGACTAATATTAAAGAGAGAGAAAAAGATTTTCTTTTAGATGCTCCTCTTTCTCCCATGGGGTTGTTTGGTGATGCTGTGAATTCAGTTATCGATAAATTCCAAGAAGAAAAGAAACAAACTGCAGCTTTTAAAAAGTTTCTTCCCCTTAAAGTTCATGTCCCTGGGGCTGCTGGGCGGGAGCAGCCCCGGCCGTCTTCGAGCTCATCACATAGAGCGCAGCAGAGGCAGAGTGTCGCGTCTCGTGCTCCCCCTGCTGGACAGTGGGCTCAGCCGCGACACTCTCAGCCGAAGCCTTCTCCCAGTAGAACTGATCTGAGGACAGTTATATTGGCTAAGAAGGCTTCGGCTAAGAAGAAGTCCTGACGCCAAGCCGTTCAGGATGCTGAGGGTGGTCCCCACCGAGGCGGAAAGGTGTTCACCTCTTTTTACGGTGCCCATTCCTCCTCGGTGCCCTCAGGGGCTCGTTCTGCCAACCCCGCCTTTATGCCGGGGCACAGACGATCCCAGCGAGCGCTTTCCCGAGGGACGCTCGCTCCCTCTGAGGAGGGTCTCAGAGCGGTCAGACCAGTTGTTCCCTGCCGGTGCGCCGTTACAGGGCGCTGTGTCTGCTGCTCAAGTTACACCAGAGGCCAGTCTCGAGAGGCTGGTACCCTTAGTAGAATTTCTGGCAGAGTGGAAAAGCCTTCCAAAAATATCTCATTGGGTCCTGCAGACAGTAGAAAAGGGTTATGCTATCCAGTTCAGGTGTCGTCCACCAAAATTCAGAGGGGTTCTGCACACAGTGGTGGGCCCCGAGCAGGCTCTGGTATTGGAACAAGAGGTGAAAACGCTCCTTCAAAAAGAGGCTATAGAACGGGTTCCTCCTCCCAGTTTGGAGTCAGGTTATTACAGCCGATATTTCATCGTTCCCCATCAAGAAGGATGGGGGGTTGCGTCCAATTTTAGACCTGCGCATATTGAATCGCTCGGTAGGGAAGCTAAAATTCAAGATGCTCACTATCAAGCAGATCGTGTCTCAAATCAGGTCCGAGGACTGGTTTGTCACGATAGATCTGAAGGACGCATACTTCCATGTGTCCATCCTTCCACAACACAGGAAGTTCCTGAGGTTCGCCTTCGGGGGCGAGGCGTACCAGTACAGGGTTCTTCCGTTTGGCCTAGCTTTATCTCCCCGCACTTTCACGAAATGCATGGATGCAGCACTAGTGCCTCTGAGGCTTCAGGGCATTCGTATTCTCAATTACATCGACGACTGGTTGATTTTAGCTCAGACCGAGCAGTTGGCGGTTCGGCATCGAGATGTCGTCCTCGCTCATATCAGAAAGTTGGGGTTGAGGCTGAACGCAAAGAAAAGTGTATTATCTCCTTCCCAGAAGACCACTTTTCTGGGTGTCGTTTGGGATTCGGTATCGATGCGGGCGCGACTCTCTCCGACCCGCATCGCTTCGATTCTCTCAGCTGTGAAACAAGTGAAGCTAGGCCAGCTACTCACTGTCAAGCAGTTTCAGAGACTGTTGGGTCTGATGGCAGCAGCGTCCAACGTTATACCTTGCGGCCTGTTGTACATGAGACCGCTACAGTGGTGGCTCAGGACCAAGGGATTCTCCCCGAGGGGAAATCCGCTCCGCACGTTCAAAGTCACGCGGCGCTGCCTTCGTGCTCTGGTCATGTGGAGAGAAACTTGGTTCCTATCCAAAGGTCCTGTGCTGGGGGCTCTTTGTCGTCGCATAACGCTAACGACGGATGCTTCCCTCACAGGGTGGGGGGCGGTCATGAGTGGTCGCCCAGCCCAAGGTCTGTGGCAGGATCATCATCTTTCGTGGCACATAAATTGTCTAGAGATGTTGGCTGTGTTTCAGGCTCTGAAACACTTCCTAACAGACCTGAGAGGCCATCATGTGTTAGTTCAATCAGACAACACGTCGGTGGTCTCTTATATAAATCATCAGGGGGGCCTGCGGTCTCGCCGGCTTTACAAGTTGGCCCGTCAGATCCTCCTGTGGTCCCAAGGGAAGCTACTATCTCTGAGAGCAATGTATCTCCCTGGGTATTTGAATGTGGTAGCAGACTCCCTGTCGAGGCAGGGGCCGAGGACAGGGGAATGAAGACTCCACCCCGAGGTGGTGGAGCTCCTTTGGTTGAGTTTCGGTCGCGCCGAGGTGGACCTATTCGCTTCCAAGGAGACCACTCATTGTCATCGGTGGTTCTCCATCACTCTTCCAGCCCCCCTGGGGTTGGATGCTATGGTGCAGCCGTGGCCGAGGTCACGTCTGTACGCCTTTCCCCCGATTGCTCTGTTACCAGGAGTTCTGGAGAGGGTCCGCCGGGACGGGGTCAGTCTACTACTAGTAGCCCCGTTCTGGCCGGCCCGAGTATGGTTTGCGGACCTGATTTCTCTCCTGGACGGTTCTCCTTTGGAGCTCCCGGTCAGGAGGGATCTACTCTCCCAGGCGGGGGGCACGATACTTCACCCCCGCCCAGAATTGTGGAAACTGTGGGCTTGGCCTCTGAGGGGGCCCAGCTCATAGACTCCGGTCTCTCAACCGAGGTTGTTGAGACCATTCTTAACTCCAGAGCTCCATCCACGAGGAAGCTTTATGCCTTGAAGTGGAAACTTTTCACTTCTTGGTGTGGAGAACACCTGCAGGACCCAGTTAACTGCCCAGTGGGTGCAGTGCTGGAATTCCTGCAGGAGCGCTTCTCCACAGGGTTATCCCCCTCCACACTAAAGGTGTATGTGGCGGCACTAGCTGCTTACCACGTCCCTTTCAGTGGAGTCTCTCTTGGGAGACACCCGCTTATAACTCGTTTCCTCCGTGGCACTTTGAGGCTGAGGCCAGCAGTTTGTACGAGGGTGCCGACTTGGGATCTGGCCATTGTATTAGAAGGTCTTTCCCTAGCTCCTTTTGAACCTATCGAAGAAGTTCCCGAGAAGTTTCTCACTTTTAAGACTATCTTTTTGCTTGCTATCTCTTCACTAAAAAGAATCGGAGATTTGCAGGCTCTGTCGGTTTCACCCTCGTGCCTGGAATTTGCACCTGGCATGGTTAAAGCTTTTCTGCATCCTAGACCAGGTTACGTTCCTAAGGTTCCTACTAATATTGTTAGACCTACGGTTCTGCAGGCTTTCTGTCCTCCTCCATTTATGTCATCGGACCAGGAGAAACTTAATTCACTCTGCCCTGTTAGGGCATTAGACGCTTATGTCCACAGAGCTGCCCTGTGGAGGAAATCAGAACAACTTTTTGTATGTTTCGGGCCACCCAGGAAAGGGTGTCCGGCGTCTAAACAGAGAATGAGCAAGTGGGTGGTTGAGGCTATCTCACTTGCTTATGAGTCGGCTGGCCAGCCTTCACCTTTGGTTGTCCGAGCTCACTCTACCAGGAGTATGGCTGCTTCTAAAGCTCTTTTGTCGGGGGTTTCCCTGAGTGATGTTTGTGATGCGGCTGGATGGTCTTCACCGCATACTTTTATTAAGTTCTATGACCTAGACTTAAGCTCTACCCCTGGGGCACAGGTGCTCTCGTCCTCTGTGCGCTAGTCTCACATGACGGTCATTTGGTCCTATGGCGACGTGGGTATTCGCGTTCCCGCAGCGTTTGACGCAGCTCGAAGTTCCCTTGAAAGGGAACGTCTCGGTTACGTATGTAACCCTAGTTCCCTGATAGGGAACGAGACGCTGCGTCGCTCCGCCATACTCCCGGCACTCCCGTTAGCGCTTCCTTCAAGCCTATCAGAAGCTAATGCGCTTGTGTTTTTGGGGTGCTTTATAGTTTCCTGGTCGATGACGTCACCCGCCTATGACGTTTCATCTCTCCATTGGGCTGATTCCATACGTGCTTCATGACGCACAACGCAGGGGCGTTCCCGCAGCGTTTGACGCAGCGTCTCGTTCCCTATCAGGGAACTAGGGTTACATACGTAACCGAGACGTTTTCTTTCGGGAAAATCCTTGTTTTCAATCAGCTCCATCAAAATATATATTCACAAAGAGGTGAGACAAAATAGGCAAAGTAAGTGTCTTCCAACACTGAAATGTGTTGCAGAAGGTGCTCTGCTTGTACATTTTTTGAACTCAGGAAATGAGCCATTTCCATTTCAGTTTTGGAAACATGTTTGGCAACTCGTTTCACTGCAACTTTGCAGTTGTTGAAGACTCCTGGGAAAATCTCAACACCATTGCATCCATTTGCAATCTTCATTTCTGTGTTGATAACAAGGTCATCAATTTTCATCACACCAGGCTTTAAATCAAGGTTTACAAATTAATTCTTCCATCGTGATTCCTGTAAAATCCATAAAAGCATTTAGAAAATGCACATTTAAATGTAAAAAATGTTATACAGTGTATACAGTTCCCCTTCAGGGACTACCGCTGCGTGAAATCGCAGTGGGAACGCCCTCAGCGTGACGCGTCTGAAGCATGAATGAAATCAGTCAATGGAGAGAATGAGCGTACGGCGAGTGACGTATAGGAAGCTATAAATATCCCCTGAGTACACAACACGCCAGCTTTTAGTTACTTCAGCAGCTCTGTGTGTGTCTGAATCTGTCGATTGTGTTTGTCTGTTTTGTCAGGAGTTTTCACTATATATATTTTATATAAAAAAACCAATATGAGCGAGCAGTATAAGAAGTGTGTTCCCCCCTGTACTCGGCACATCACGGGTGGGGATTCACACGAGCTAAGTGTGGCTTGTTTGGGAGTGCAGCAATGCCCAGTCGGCTCTCGAGGGAGTCGATTGTCAGCATTGCGAGCGTTTTCCCTTGAGAACTCTGCGCTCGCGGCGATCGCTCTTCGAGGAGAGTGATTTGCTGCGAGCTCCCCGAGGCTCGGGTCCCGCTTCTGTTGAGGCAGAGCGGCGGCGCTTGTCTTGGGGCTCGCAGATGGATCTCGCTGGCGACGTTGAGACGGGCTCCGCCCTATCTCAGCTATCTCCGACGAGATCTAGTGCCTCTCACCCGGCTCTGGAAGCACGCGCTGCGGCGGTTACTTCTGCCCGGGTGGAGGCACATGATGATGTTGAATTGAGATTTTCCAGTTCTGAGGAGCTGGATGTCGAAAGTTTATTATCAGAGAAAACTAGTTTATCACATTATACTGCAAATGAAGAAGGTTTGATGGATGTATTATCTCGGGCTGTTGAAAAGCTAAAAAAATAAAAATAAAATAAAATAACAGTATCGAGTGGCCAGCTGATAGACAGGTTTCTAGAATTAAAAGCAATCTAGATGATAGATTTCTGTCTGCACGACCTCAACCTTCTAGCCGGTGCTTACCGTTCTTCCCAGATCTTCATGCTGAGTTTTCAAAGACCTGGGTTAGACCGGTTTCAAGCAGAATTTACACAAATCAGTCCAATTCTTATGGTAACATTGTTGGTGCTAAATCTGCTGGTTATGTGACGATACTGTAGGCGGAGGAGACGCTTGCGAGCTATCTCTCTCCTGCTTCATCGTCTTCACTTAAAGCACCGGCTCTTCCACCAATAAATAAATAAATAAATAAATATATATACCTCTGTGCTGGTGGGGAAGGCTTACTCGGTGGCTCGGCAGGCGGCTGCATGTTTGCATACGATGTCTTTTATGCAGGCTTTTCAGGCCGACCTGCTCAAAGGAAATCTGAGGGGGGTCCCCGCCGAGAGAGACTTGCGTTCACCTCCCTTAAGGGTGCCCTGTCTCTCCCGGCGCCCTCAGGGGCCCGTCCTACTAACCCTGCCGAAACAGGGCGTAGAAGGGTCTGGCGAGTGCTTTCCCGAGGGACGCTCGCCGCCTCTAAGGAGGGTTCTAGTGTGTTCAGACCAGTCGTTCCCTGCCGGTGCGCCGTTACAGGGCACTGTGTCTGTCACGCAGAATGTTCAACCAGAGCAAAGTCTTTCGTCGAGTTCGTCTTCAAAAAGAGCACAGCAGAAGCGGAGTGTCACGTCTCGTGCCCCCCTGCAGAGAAACTGGAGGGACGAGGCGGGGTGCTCTCCGGCGCGGCCTTCTCGGGGCAGGACTGATCTGAGGACAGTCATTGTCGCCAGAAAGGCCGCGTCGAAAAAGTCCTGACGGGCTGAACAGGGGTGGTCCCCATCGGGAAAAACTTGAGTTCACCGCACAAAAACACGGTGCCCTGTCTTTCTCGATGCCCTCAGGGGTCTGTTCTACTAACCCTGCCTATACAGGGCGTAGAGAGACTCGGCGAGCGATTTCCCGAGGGACGCTCGCCCCCTCCAAGGAGGGTTGTGGAGTGCTCAGACCAGCTGTTTCCTGCCAATATGTTACAGGGCGCTGTGTCTGTCACTCGGGATGTTCATCCGGAGGCCAGCCTCGAGAGGCTGGTTCCCTTAGTAGAGTTCCTGGCGGAATGGGTCCCCCACCCAGCAGGGAGTTAGGATACTACTTCATCGAAAAAAAAAAAAATCCTGACGTGCTGAACGTCAGGGTTCTGAGGGTGGTCCCTATCGTGAAAGACCTGAGTTCACTGCACAAGAACACGGTGCCCTGTCTTTTCCGATGCCCTCAGTGGTCTGCTCTTCTAACCCTGCCTTCACAGGGCGTAGAGAGACTCGGCGAGCGATTTCCCGAGGGACGCTCGCCCCCTCCGAGGAGGGTTGTGGAGTGCCCAGACCAGCTGTTCCCTGCCAGTACGTTACAGGGCGCTGTGTCTGTCACTGGGGATGTTCAAATCAGATCCGAGGACTGGTTTGTCATGATAGATCTAAAGGACGTTTACTTCCATGTATCTATCCTCCCTCAACACAGGAAGTTCCTGAGGTTCGCTTTCGGGGGCGAAGCGTACCAATATCGGGTTCTTCCGTTCGGCCTAGCACTGTCACCCCGAACATTCACGAAGTGTACGGATGCTGCTATAGCCCCGCTGAGGTTACAGGGCATCCGCTTTCTGTACTATATAGACGATTGCTTGATTCTAGCTCAAACCAGGCGGTTCGGCACCGAGATGTCGTTCTTGCTCATATCAAGTGACTGGGGCTGAGGCTGAACGCCAAAAAGAGTGTTCTTTCTCCATTACAGAGAACCACTTTTCTAGGTGTAGTGTGGGATTCAACGACGATGCAGGCACGATTGTCACCTGCTCGTATTGCTATGATTCTCGCTGCAGTAGATCAGGTCAAGCTAGGCCAGTCATCCACTGTAAAACAGTTCCAGAGACTGCTAGGTCTCATGGCAGCTGCGTCCAACGTGATACCTCTTGGCCTCTTGCACATGAGACTGTTACAGTGGTGGCTCAGGACCAAGGGATTCTCCCCGAGGGGAAATCCGCTTCGCATGATTGTGAGTTTGCGACGGTGTCATCACGCCCTGATCATGTGGAAAGATCCTTGGTTTCTGTCCCAAGGCCCTGTGTTAGAAGCTCCTTGTCGTCGCGTTATGCTAATGACAGATGCCTCTCTCACGGGTGGGCTCAGGGTCTGTGGGAGGACCATCATCGTCTGTGGCACTTAAACTGCCTAGAGATGTTGGCGGTGTTTCAGGCTCTGAAACACTTCCTCCCAGACCTAAGGGGCCACCATGTTCTTGTCCAGACAGACAACACATCGGTGGTTTCTTATATCAACCATCAGGGGGGTTTGCGTTCTCGCCCGCTTTACAAACTGGCACGTCAGATCCTTCTATGGTCCCAGGGGAAAATTCTTTCTCTGAGAGCTTTTATCTCCCGGGGTATTTAGATCAGGGGGCAGACATCCTGTTAAGACAGGGGCCGAGGCCCGGGGAATGGAGTCTTCACCCCGAGGTGGTGGAACTCCTATGGAAACATTTCGGTCTTGCCGAGGTAGACCTATTTGCTTCTCGAGAAACATCACACTGCCCGCTGTGGTTCTCTCTCAGCCATCCAGCCCCGCTGGGGTTGGATGCGATGGTACATCCGTGGCCGAGGTCACGCTTGTACGCTTTTCCCCCGATCGCTCTGCTCCCAGGAGTTCTGGAGAGGGTTCGCCGGGACGGGCTCAGTCTCCTGCTAATAGCCCCGTTCTGGTCGGCCCGGGTATGGTTTGCGGACCTAGTGTCTCTCCTCAACGGCTCTCCCCTAGAGATCAGGAGATCAGGAGAGATCTGCTCTCTCAGGCGAGTGGGTCGATCTTTCACCCCCGTCTAGAGCTATGGAGGCTGTGGGCTTGGCCTCTGAGGGGGCCCAGCTCATAGATTCTGGTCTCTCGGCTGAGGTCGTTGAGACCATCCTCCGATCCAGAGCTCCCTCCACGAGGAAGTTATATGCCGCGAGGTGGAAACTTTTCACCTCTTGGTGTGGAGAGCGCCAGCAGGACCCAGTTAACTGCCCGGTTGGTACAGTCCTGGATTTCCTGCAGGACCGTCTCTCCACAGGGTTATCCCACTCCACACTGAAGGTGTATGTGGCGGCCTTAGCTGCTTACCACACCCCTTCAAGTGGAGGTTCCCTCGGGAAACACCCGCTTATGTCTTGCTTCCTTCGTGTCACCTTGAGGCTGAGGCCTGCAGTTCGCACAAGGGTACCAGCTTGGGATCTGGCCGTCATCTTAGAAGGTCTCTCCCTTGCTCCTTTCGAGCCCATCGAGGAAGTTTCGGAAAAGTTTCTTACTCTAAAGACTATCCTTCTTCTCGCTATCTCATCTCTAAAAAGAATTGGAGATATTCAAGCACTTTCGGTGGCTCCCTCGTGCCTGGAATTTGCTCCTGGTTGGTTAAGGCCTTTCTCTTTCCGAGACCAGGTTATGTTCCTAAGGTTCCAACTGTTTCAGTTAGACCTATAGTTCTGCAGGTTTTCTGTCCTCCGCCTTTTCTGACGTCAGACCAGGAGAAAATTAATTTGCTGTGCCCAGTTTGGGTTTTGATGCTTACGTCCACAGAGCTGCCCTGTGGAGGAGATCGGAACAAATGTTCATCTGTTTGGGTCACCTAAGAAAGGGTGTCCTGCATCTAGAAAAAGGATGAGCAAGTGGGTGGTCGAGGCCATCCCACTTGCTTATGGTTCGGCCCATCAGCCTTCACTTTGGCTGTAAGGGCTCATTCCACCCGGAGTATGGCTGCTTCTACAGCTCTTCTTTCAGGAGCTTCTCTTCAGGACGTTTGTGATGCGGCAGGTTGGTCCTCACCGCACACTTTCGTTAGATTTTATTCCCTCGATCTTAGCTCCACTCCCGGGGCTCAGGTTCTCTCGTCGGTTTGTGTCTCCACACGACGGGGATTTGGTCGTATGGGGATGTGGGTATTGCGTTCCCACTGCGATTTCACGCAGCGGTAGTCCCTGAAGGGGAACGTCCCGGGTTACGTATGTAACCCTAGTTCCCCGAAGGGACGGACGCTGCGTGTCCTGCCATACTCTCGGCATCCCCTTGGGTCGCTGCTTCAGTAACTTTTAAGCTGGCGTGTTGTGTACTCAGGGGATATTTATAGCTTCCTGGTCGATGACGTCACTCACCGTACGCTCATTCTCTCCATTGACTGATTTCATTCATGATTCAGACGCGTCACGCTGAGGGCGTTCCCACTGCGATTTCACGCAGCGTCCGTCCCTTCGGGGAACTAGGGTTACATACGTAACCCGGGACGTTCTTAGTAAACTCAGCTGAAGGAACAAACCTCTCTATATATATTTTCCATATTTTCCTTGATCTCTCTGAATGTGGAAGTACAGGTTTTCTGAAACAAATTACATTAAAAACATGCATCAATATTTAGGGTATTGAGGCATTATTTGAATCATGGTAATACAGATTTCAGTTTACATTAGATAATTAATTTAGTTAACATGAACCTATAATGAACTGCACTGTTACAGCATTTATTAATCTTATGTCATGTTAATTTCAGCATTTAGTAAAGCATAATTAAAACCCAAAGTTTTAATTGTTAACATTAGTTAACTACATTAACGAACACATAAACCAATAATGAACTGCACTTCTACAGCATTTATTAAACTTTGTTAATTTCAACATTTACTAATACAATATTAAAATCAAAGGTTGTATTAGTTAACATTAGTTACTGCACTGTGAACTAACATGAACAGCATGAACTAAGCATGAACTAACATGAACAGCTGTATTTTTACGACTGTCAACAACGATTAACAAATACTGCAATAAATGTATTGCTCATATTCTTAACCAATGAACCTTATTGTAAAGTGTTACCAAGTTTTACTCACCTCTTGATAAAATAATAAAAATAAGACACAAATATATAGAAATAGAAGCTGAAATACCTGTCTCCATGGGCAGTTAGGATCTCCGTAGTCATAGACAATTTCTTCTGAGATATGGAGTGTGTGTGTTTGTAAGTGTGTCCAGACGCAGGTCCTTCATCAGATCTGGACTGTGTGTGTTTGTGTGTGTGTGTGTCCAGGCGCAGGTCCTTCATCAGATATGGAGTGTGTGCGAGTGTGTGTGTGTGTCCAGGCGCAGGTCCTTCATCAGATCTGGAGTGTGTGTGTTTGTGTGTGTGTGTGTCCAGGCGCAGGTCCTTCATCAGATATGGAGTGTGTGCGAGTGTGTGTGTGTGTCCAGACGCAGGTCCTTCATCAGATCTGGAGTGTGTGTGTTTGTGTGTGTGTGTGTCCAGGCGCAGGTCCTTCATCAGATATGGAGTGTGTGCGAGTGTGTGTGTGTGTCCAGGCGCAGGTCCTTCATCAGATCTGGAGTGTGTGCGAGTGTGTGTGTGTGTCCAGGCGCAGGTCCTTCATCAGATCTGGAGTGTGTGTGTGTGTGTCCAGGCGCAGGTCCTTCATCAGATCAGGAGTGTGTGTGTGTGTGTCCAGGCGCAGGTCCTTCATGAGATCTGGAGTGTGTGTGTGTGTGTGTGTGTGTGTGTGTGTGTGTGTGTGTGTGTGTGTGTGTGTGTGTGTGTGTGTGTGTGTGTGTGTCCAGATCTGGAGTGTGTGCGAGTGTGTGTCCAGGCGCAGGTTCTTCATGAAATCTGGAGTGTGTGTGTGTGTGTGTGTGTGTGTGTTCAGGCGCAGGTCCTTCATCAGATCTGGAGTGTGTGTGTGTGTGTGTGTGTGTCCTTCATCAGATCTGGAGTGTGTGTGTGTGTGTGTGTCCAGGCGCAGGTCCTTCATCAAATCTGGAGTGTGTGTGTGTGTGTCCTTCATCAGATCTGGAGTGTGTGTGTGTGTGTGTGTGTGTGTGTCCAGGCGCAGGTCCTTCATCAAATCTGGAGTGTGTGTGTGTGTGTGTGTGTGTCCATTATCAGATCTGGAGTGTGTGTTTGAGTGTCCAGGCGCATGTCCTTCATCAGAACTGGAGTGTGTGTGTGTGTGTGCGTCCAGGCGCAGGTCCTTTATCAGAGTGTGTGTGTGTGTGTGTGCGTGTGTGTGTGTCCTTCATCAGATCTGGAGTGTGTGTGTGTGTGTGTGTGTGTGTGTCCAGAAGCAGGTCCTTCATCAAATCTGGAGTGTGTGTGTGTGTGTGTGTCCATTATCAGATCTGGAGTGTGTGTTTGAGTGTCCAGGCGCATGTCCTTCATCAGAACTGGAGTGTGTGCGAGTGTGTGTGTGTGTGTGTGTCCGGGCGCAGGTCATTTATGAGATCTGGAGTGTGTGTGTGTGTGTGTCTAGGCGCAGGTCCTTCATCAGATCTGGGGTGTGTGTGTGTGTGTGTGTGTCCAGGCGCAGGTCCTTCATCAGATCTGAAGTGTGTGTGTGTGTGTGTGTGTGTGTGTGTGTGTGTGTGTGTGTGTGTGTGTGTGTCCAGGCGCAGGTCCTTTATCAGATCCGAAGTGTGTGTGTGTGTGTGTGTCCAGGCGCAGGTCCTTGATCAGATCTGGAGTGTGTGCGAGTGTGTGTGTGTGTGTGTGTGTGTGTCCAGGCGCAGGTCCTTCATGAGATCTGGAGTGTGTGTGTGTGTGTGTGTGTGTGTCCAGGCGCAGGTCCTTCATGAGATCTGGAGTGTGTGTGTGTGTGTGTGTGTCCAGGTGCAGGTCCTTCATCAGATCTGGAGATTGTGTGTGTGTGTGTGTCCAGGCGCAGGTTCTTCATCAGATCTGGAGTGTGTGCGAGTGTGTGTGTGTGTCCAGGCGCAGGTCCTTCATCAGATCTGGAGTGTGTGTGTGTGTGTCCAGGCGCAGGTCCTTCATCAGATCTGGAGTGTGTGTGTGTGTGTGTGTGTGTGTGTGTGTGTGTGTGTCCAGGCGCAGGTCCTTTATGAGATCTGGAGTGTGTGTGTGTGTGTGTGTCCAGGCGCAGGTTCTTCATCAGATCTGGAGTGTGTGTGTGTGTGTGTGTGTGTGTCCAGGCGCAGGTCCTTCATGAGATCTGGAGTGTGTGTGTGTGTGTGTGTGTCCAGGCGCAGGTCCTTCATCAGATCTGGAGATTGTGTGTGTGTTTGTGTCCAGGCGCAGGTTCTTCATCAGATCTGGAGTGTGTGCGAGTGTGTGTGTGTGTCCAGGCGCAGGTCCTTCATCAGATCTGGAGTGTGTGTGTGTGTGTCCAGGCGCAGGTCCTTCATCAGATCTGGAGTGTGTGTGTGTGTGTGTGTGTGTGTGTCCAGGCGCAGGTCCTTTATGAGATCTGGAGTGTGTGTGTGTGTGTGTCCAGGCGCAGGTCCTTCATCAGATCATGAGTATGTGTGTTTGTGTGTGTGTGTGTCCAGGCACAGGGCCTTCATCAGATCCGAAGTGTGTGTGTGTGTGTCCAGGCGCAGGTCCTTCATCAGATCTGGAGTGTGTGGGAGTGTGTGTGTGTGTGTGTGTGTGTGTGTGTGTGTGTCCAGGTGCAGGTCCTTCATCAGATCTGGAGTGTGTGTGTGTCCAGGCGCAGGTCCTTCATCAGATCTGGAGTGTGTGCGAGTGTGTGTGTGTGTGTGTGTGTGTGTGTGTGTGTGTGTCCAGGTGCAGGTCCTTCATCAGATCTGGAGTGTGTGTGTGTCCAGGCGCAGGTCCTTTATCAGATCCGAAGTGTGTGTGTGTGTGTGTGTGTCCAGGCGCAGGTCCTTCATGAGATCTGGAGTGTGTGTGTGTGTGTGTGTCCAGGCGCAGGTCATTCATGAGATCGGGAGTGTGTGTGTCCAGGCGCAGGTCCTTCATCAGATCTGGAGTGTGTGTGTTTGTGTGTGTGTGTCCAGGCGCAGGGCATTCATCAGATCTGGATTGTGTGTGTGTGTGTCCAGGCGCAGGTCCTTCATCAGATCTGGAGTGTGTGTGTGTGTGTGTGTGTGTGTGTGTCCTTCATTAGATCTGGAGTGTGTGTGTGTGTGTGTGTGTCCAGGCGCAGGTCCTTCATCAAATCTGGAGTGTGTGTGTGTGTGTGTGTCCTTCATCAGATCTGGAGTGTGTGTGTGTGTGTGTGTGTGTGTCCAGGCGCAGGTCCTTCATCAAATCTGGAGTGTGTGTGTGTGTGTGTGTGTGTGTGTGTGTGTGTGTGTGTCCATTATCAGATCTGGAGTGTGTGTTTGAGTGTCCAGGCGCATGTCCTTCATCAGATCTGGAGTGTGTGTGTGTCCAGGCGCAGGTCCTTTATCAGATCTGAAGTGTGTGTGTGTGTGTGTGTGTGTGTCCTTCATCAGATCTGGAGTGTGTGCGAGTGTGTGTGTCCAGGCGCAGGTCCTTCATCAGATCTGGAGTGTGTGTTTGTGTGTGTCCGGGCGCAGGTCCTTTATCAGATCTGAAGTGTGTGTGTGTGTGTGTGTGTGTGTGTGTGTGTGTGTGTGTGTGTGTGTGTGTGTGTGTGTGTGTGTGTGTGTGTGTGTGTGTGTGTGTGTGTGTGTGTGTGTGTGTGTGTGTGTGTGTGTCCTTCATCAGATCTGGAGTGTGTGCGAGTGTGTGTCCAGGCGCAGGTCCTTTATGAGATCTGGAGTGTGTGTGTGTGTGTGTCCAGGCGCAGGTCCTTTATCAGATCTGAAGTGTGTGTGTGTGTGTGTGTGTGTGTGTCCTTCATCAGATCTGGAGTGTGTGCGAGTGTGTGTCCAGGCGCAGGTCCTTCATCAGATCTGAAGTGTGTGTGTGTGTGTGTGTGTGTGTGTCCAGGCGCAGGTCATTTATCAGATCCGAAGTGTGTTAGTGTGTGTGTCCAGTCGCAGGTCCTTCATGAGATCTGGAGTGTGTGTGTGTGTGTGTGTGTCCAGGCGCAGGTCCTTCATCAGATCTGGAGTGTGTGTGTGTGTGTCCAGGCGCAGGTCCTTCATCAGATCTGGAGTGTGTGTGTGTGTGTCCAGGCGCAGGTCCTTTATGAGATCTTGAGTGTGTGTGTGTGTGTGTCCAGGCGCAGGTCCTTCATCAGATCTGGAGTGTGTGTGTTTGTGTGTGTGTGTGTCCAGGCGCAGGTCCTTTATCAGATCCGAAGTGTGTGTGTGTGTGTGTGTGTGTGTGTGTGTGTGTGTCCAGGCCCAGGTCTTTCATCAGATCTGGAGTGTGTGCGAGTGTGTGTGTGTGTTTGTGTGTCCTTCATCTGATCTGGAGTGTGTGTGTGTGTGTCCAGGCGCAGGTGCTTTATCAGATCTGAAGTGTGTGTGTGTGTGTTTGTGTGTGTGTGTGTGTCCTTCATCAGATCTGGAGTGTGTGCGAGTGTGTGTCCAGGCGCAGGTCCTTTATCAGATCCGAAGTGTGTGTGTGTGTGTGTGTTCAGGCGCAGGTCCTTCATGAGATCTGGAGTGTGTGTGTGTGTGTGTGTGTGTGTGTGTTTGTGTGTCCTTCATCTGATCTGGAGTGTGTGTGTGTGTGTGTGTGTGTCCAGGCGCAGGTGCTTTATCAGATCTGAAGTGTGTGTGTGTGTGTGTGTGTGTGTGTGTGTGTGTGTCCTTCATCAGATCTGGAGTGTGTGCGAGTGTGTGTCCAGGCGCAGGTCCTTTATGAGATCTGGAGTGTGTGTGTGTGTGTGTTTGTGTGTCCAGGCGCAGGTCCTTCATCAGATCTGGAGTGTGTATGTTTGTGTGTCCAGGCGCAGGTCCTTTATCAGATCCGAAGTGTGTGTGTGTGTCACACACACTCCAGATCTGATGAAGGACCTGCGCCTGGACACACACACACACTCGCACACACACTCCAGATCTGATGAAGGACCTGCACCTGGACACACACACACACACACTCCAGATCTGATGAAGGACCTGCGCCTGGACACACACACACACACACACACACACACACACTCCAGATCTCATGAAGGACCTGCGCCTGGACACACACTCGCACACACTTCGGATCTGATAAAGGACCTGCGCCTGGACACACACAAACACACACACTCCAGATCTGATGAAGGACACACAAACACACACTAACACACTCCAGATCTGATGAAGGACAAACAGGTCCTGGACACACACACACACACACACACACACACACACACACACACACTCCAGATCTGATGAAGGACCTGCGCCTGGACACACACACACACACACTCCAGATCTGATGAAGGACCTGCGCCTGGACACACACACACACACACATACACTCCAGATCTGATGAAGGACCTGCGCCTGGACAAACACAGACACACACACTTCAGATCTGATAAAGGACCTGCGCCTGGACACACACACACACACAAACACACACTCCAGATCTGATGAAGGACCTGCGCCTGGACACACACACACACACACACACTTCAGATCTGATGAAGGACCTGCGCCTGGACACACACACACACACACACACACACTCCAGATCTGATGAAGGACCTGCGCCTGGACACACACACACACACACACACACTTCAGATCTGATAAAGGACCTGCGCCTGGACACACACACACACACACATACACTCCAGATCTGATGAAGGACCTGCGCCTGGACACACACACACACACACTCCAGATTTGATGAAGGACCTGCACCTGGACACACACACACACACACACACTCCAGATCTGATGAAGGACACACACACACACACACTCCAGATCTGATGAAGGCACTCAAACACACACTCCAGATCTGATGAAGGACACACACACACACACACACACTCCAGATTTGATGAAGTGCGCCTGTGTCTGCGCCTGGACACACACTCGCACACACTCCAGATCTGATGAAGAACCTGCGCCTGGACACACACACACACACACACACACACACTTCAGATCTGAGAAAGGACCTGCGCCTGGACACACACACACACACACACACACTCCAGATCTGATGAAGGACACACACACACACACTCCAGATTTGATGAAGGACCTGCGCCTGGACACACACACACACACACTCCAGATCTGATGAAGGACACACACACACACACACACTCCAGATCTGATGAAGGACACACACACACACACACACTCCAGATTTGATGAAGTGCGCCTGTGTCTGCGCCTGGACACACACTCGCACACACTCCAGATCTGATGAAGGACCTGCGCCTGGACACACACACACACACACACACACACACACACTTCAGATCTGATAAAGGACCTGCGCCTGGACACACACACACACACACTCCAGATCTAATGAAGGACCTGCGCCTGGACACTCAAACACACACACACACTCCAGATCTGATGAAGGACACACACACACACACACTCCAGATTTGATGAAGGACATGCGCCTGGACACACACACACACACACACACTCCAGATCTGATGAAGGACACACACACACACACACTCCAGATTTGATGAAGGACCTGCGCCTGGACAAACACACACACACACACTCCAGATCTGATGAAGGACACACACACACACACTCCAGATCTGATGAAGGACCTGCACCTGTTGAAGATTTTATTATTTAGAAAACAAGTAATTTTGCTATATATTTGGACACAATTATTTCTTCTGTCTGTGACTTTGGATTTCCTCTGTGTATGTGAAAGACCTTGAATGGAATGTTGTTTGCTGCAGAAAATTCTATTCTGAGAAGTCACATGGTAAAAGACCTTTACCCAAAACTATCTATAGGGTGTGTTACCTTCTTTGGAAGAAGATGTATGTATATAACTCTGAACCAAAAGATACTCGGGAGCGCACTGGAAGGCCAGAGGGCCAGAGAGCGTTAGAGCGCCGTTCTATGGAACGGGACGGCGTTCGAAAATAAAGTCTAATTATTTCTGGCATCAAAGATCTCTGCGAAGTTATTTTTCAGAAAGATTGAAAACCACAACACACCTGGACACACACACACACACACACACACACTCCAGATCTGATGAAGGACCTGCGCCTGGACACACACTCGCACACACTCCAGATCTGGACACACACACACACACACACTCCAGATCTCGTGAAGGACCTGCGCCTGGACACACACACACACACACACACACTCCAGATCTCATGAAGGACCTGCGCCTGGACACTCAAACACACACTCCAGATCTGATGAAGGACACACACACACACACACACTCCAGATCTGATGAAGGACCTGCGCCTTGACACACACACACACACTCCAGATCTGATGAAGGACCTGCGCCTGGACACACAAACACACACACACACACACACACACACACACACACACACTCCAGATCTGATGAAGGACCTGCGCCTGGACACACACACACACACACACCCCAGATCTGATGAAGGCCCTGCGCCTGGACACACACACACACAAACACACACACTCCAGATCTCATGAAGGACCTGCGCCTGGACACACACACACACACACTCCAGATCTGATGAAGCACACACACACACACACACACACACACACACACACACACACACACACACACACACTCCAGATCTGATGAAGGACCTGCACCTGGACACACACACACACACACACACACACGAGTCTGTGATCCAGGCGCTGATAAAGGTCCTTCATGAGATCTGGAGTGTGTGTGTGTGTGTGTGTGTCCAGGCGCAGGTCCTTCATCAGATCTGGAGTGTGTTTGTGTGTGTGTCCAGGCGCAGGTCCTTCATCAGATCTGGAGTGTGTGCGAGTGTGTGTGTGTGTGTGTGTGTGTGTGTGTGTGTGTGTGTGTCCAGGCGCAGGTCCTTCATCAGATCTGGAGTGTGTGTGTGTGTGTGTCCAGGCGCAGGTCCTTCATCAGATCTGGAGTGTGTGCGAGTGTGTGTGTGTGTGTGTGTGTGTGTCCAGGCGCAGGTCCTTCATCAGATCTGGAGTGTGTGTGTGTGTGTGTCCAGGTGCAGGTCCTTCATCAGATCTGGAGTGTGTGTGTGTGTGTGTCCAGGCGCAGGTCCTTCATCAGATCTGGAGTGTGTGTGTGTGTGTGTCCAGGCGCAGGTCCTTCATCAGATCTGGAGTGTGTTTGTGTGTGTGTCCAGGCGCAGGTCCTTCATCAGATCTGGAGTGTGTGCGAGTGTGTGTGTGTGTGTGTGTGTGTGTCCAGGCGCAGGTCCTTCATCAGATCTGGAGTGTGTGTGTGTGTGTGTCCAGGTGCAGGTCCTTCATCAGATCTGGAGTGTGTGTGTGTGTGTGTCCAGGCGCAGGTCCTTCATCAGATCTGGAGTGTGTGTGTGTGTGTGTCCAGGCGCAGGTCCTTCATGAGATCTGGAGTGTGTGTGTGTGTCCAGGCGCAGGTCCTTCATCAGATCTGGGGTGTGTGTGTTTGTGTGTGTGTGTCCAGGCGCAGGGCCTTCATCAGATCTGGAGTGTGTGTGTGTGTGTGTGTTTGTGTGTGTGTGTGTGTATGTGTGTCCTTCATCAGATCTGGAGTGAGTGTGTGTGTGTGTGTATGTGTGTGTGTCTTTGTGTTTGTGTGTCCAGGCGCAGGTCCTTCATCAGATCTGGAGTGTGTGTGTGTGTCCAGGTGCAGGTCCTTCATCATATCTGGAGTGTGTGCGAGTGTGTGTCCAGGCGCTGATAAAGGTCCTTCATGAGATCTGGAGTGTGTGTTGTGTGTTTGTGTGTCCAGGAGCAGGTCCTTCATCAGATCTGGAGTGTGTATGTGTGTGTGTCCAGGCGCAGGTCCTTCATGATATCTGGAGTGTGTGTGTGTGTGTGTGTTTGTCCAGGCGCAGGTCCTTCATGAGATCTGGAGTGTGTGTTGTGTGTTTGTGTGTCCAGGCGCAGGTCCTTCATCAGATCTGGAGTGTGTATGTGTGTGTGTCCAGGCGCAGGTCCTTCATCAGATCTGGAGTGTGTGCGAGTGTGTGTGTGTGTGTGTGTGTGTGTGTCCAGGTGCAGGTCCTTCATCAGATCTAGAGTGTGTGTGTTTGTGTGTGTGTGTCCAGGCGCAGGTCCTTCATCAGATCTGGAGTGTGTGTGTGTGTGTGTGTGTCCAGGCGCAGGTCCTTCATCAGATCTGGAGTGTGTGCGAGTGTGTGTCCAGGCGCAGGTCCTTCATGAGATCTGGAGTGTGTGTGTGTGTGTGTGTGTGTGTGTCTCCAGGCGCAGGTCCTTCATCAGATCTGGAGTGAGTGTGTGTGTGTGTGTGTGTGTGTGTGTGTGTGTGTGTGTGTGTGTGTGTGTGTGTGTGTGTGTGTGTTTGTGTGTCCAGGCACAGGTCCTTCATCAGATCTGGAGTGTGTGTGTGTATGTGTGTCCAGGCGCAGGTCCTTCATCAGATCTGGAGTGTGTGTGTGTGCAGGCGCAGGTCCTTCATCAGATCAGGAGTGTGTGCGAGTGTGTGTCCAGGCGCAGGTCCTTCATGAGATCTGGAGTGTGTGTGTGTGTGTGTGTGTCCAGGCGCAGGTCCTTCATCAGATCTGGAGTGTGTGCGAGTGTGTGTCCAGGCGCAGGTCCTTCATGAGATCTGGAGTGTGTGTGTGTGTGTGTGTGTGTGTGTCTCCAGGCGCAGGTCCTTCATCAAGGACCTGCGCCTGGACACACACTCGCACACACTTCGGATCTGATGAAGGACCTGCGCCTGGACACACACACACACACACTTAAGATCTCATAAAGGACCTGCGCCTGGACACACACACACACACTCCAGATCTGATGAAGGACCTGCGCCTGGACACACACACACACACACTCCAGATCTCATGAAGGACCTGCGACTGGACACACACACTAACACACTTCGGATCTGATAAATGACCTGCGCCTGGACACACACACACACACACACACACACACTTCAGATCTGATGAAGGACCTGCGCCTGGACACACACTCGCACACACTCCAGATCTGATGAAGGACACACACACACACACACACACACACACACACACTTCAGATCTGATAAAGGACCTGCGCCTGGACACACACACACACACACTCCAGATCTCATAAAGGACCTGCGCCTGGACACACAATCGCACACACTCCAGATCTGATGAAGGACACACACACACACACACACACAAACACACACACACACACACACACACACACACACACACACACACACACACACACACACACACACACACACACTTCAGATCTGATAAAGGACCTGCGCCCGGACACACACAAACACACACTCCAGATCTGATGAAGGACCTGCGCCTGGACACACACACTCGCACACACTCCAGATCTGATGAAGGACACACACACACACACACACACTTCAGATCTGATAAAGGACCTGCGCCTGGACACACACACACACACACTCCAGATCTGATGAAGGACATGCGCCTGGACACTCAAACACACACTCCAGATCTGATAATGGACACACACACACACACACACACTCCAGATTTGATGAAGGACCTGCGCCTGGACACACACACACACACACACACACTCCAGATCTGATGAAGGACACACACACACACACTCCAGATTTGATGAAGGACCTGCGCCTGGACACTCACACACACACTCCAGATCTCATGAAGGACCTGCGCCTGGACACACACACACACACTCCAGATCTCATAAAGGACCTGCGCCTGGACACACACTCGCACACACTCCAGATCTGATGAAGGACACACACACACACACACACACACACACACTTCAGATCTGATAAAGGACCTGCGCCTGGACACACACACACACACACTCCAGATCTGATGAAGGACATGCGCCTGGACACTCAAACACACACTCCAGATCTGATAATGGACACACACACACACACACACACACACTCCAGATTTGATGAAGGACCTGCGCCTGGACACACACACACACACACACACACTCCAGATCTGATGAAGGACACACACACGCTCCAGATTTGATGAAGGACCTGCGCCTGGACACACACACACACACACACTCCAGTTCTGATGAAGGACACACACACACACACACACTCCAGATCTGATGAAGGACCTGCGCCTGGACACACACACACACTCCAGATCTGATGAAGGACCTGCGCCTGGACACACACACACACTCCAGATCTGATGAAGGACCTGCGCCTGGACACACACACACACACACACACACACACACACACACACACACACACACACACACACACACACACACTCACACACACTCACACACACTCACACACACTCACACACACACACACACACACACACACACACACACACTCCAGATCTCATGAAGGACCTGCGCCTGGACACACACACACACACACACTCCAGATCTCATGAAGGACCTGCGCCTGGACACACACTCGCACACACTCCAGATCTGGACACACACACACACACACACACACTCCAGATCTCATGAAGGACCTGCGCCTGGACACACACACATACACACTCCAGATCTCATGAAGGACCTGCGCTTGGACACACACTCGCACACACTCCAGATCTGATGAAGGACCTGCGCCTTGACAAACACACACACACACACACTTCGGATCTGATAAAGGACCTGCGCCTGGACACACACACACACACTTCGGATCTGATAAAGGACCTGCGCCTGGACAAACACACATACACACTCCAGATCTGATGAAGGACCTGCGCCTGGACACACAAACACACACACACACTCCAGATCTCATAAAGGACCTGCGCCTGGACACACACTCGCACACACTCCAGATCTGATGAAGGACACACACACACACACACACTTCAGATCTGATAAACCACCTGCGCCTGGACACACACACACAAACACACTCCAGATCAGGTGAAGGACACACAAACACACACACACACACACACACACTCCAGATCTCATGAAGGACCTGCGCCTGGACACACACTCGCACACACTTCGGATCTGATAAAGGACCTGCGCCTGGACACACACACACACACACTCCAGATCTGATGAAGGACCTGCGCCTGGACACACACACACTCCAGATCTGATGAAGGACCTGCACCTGGACACACACACACACACACACACACACACACACACTCGCACACACTCCAGATCTGATGAAGGACCTGCGCCTGGACACACACACACACACTCCAGATCTGATGAAGGACCTCGCCTGGACACACACACACTCCAGATCTGATGAAGGACCTGCACCTGGACACACACACACACACACACACACACACACACACACACACTCGCACACACTCCAGATCTGATGAAGGCCCTGCGCCTGGACACACACACACACACCCCAGATCTGATGAAGGCCCTGCGCCTGGACACACACACACACACCCCAGATCTGATGAAGGCCCTGCGCCTGGACACACACACACACACCCCAGATCTGATGAAGGACCTGCGCCTGGACACACACACACTCCAGATCTGATGAAGGACCTGCACCTGGACACACACACACACACACACACACACACACACACACACACTCCAGATCTGATGAAGGCCCTGCGCCTGGACACACACACACACCCCAGATCTGATGAAGGCCCTGCGCCTGGACACACACACACACACCCCAGATCTGATGAAGGCCCTGCGCCTGGACACACACACACACACTCCAGATCTGATGAAGGCCCTGCGCCTGGACACACACACACACACCCCAGATCTGATGAAGGCCCTGCGCCTGGACACACACACACACAAACACACACACTCATGATCTGATGAAGGACCTGCGCCTGGACACACACACACACAGTCCAGATCTCATAAAGGACCTGTGCCTGGACACACACACACACACACACTCCAGATCTGATGAAGGACCTGCGCCTGGACACACACACACACACTCCAGATCTGATGAAGGACCTGCGCCTGGACACACACACACACTCGCACACACTCCAGATCTGATGAAGAACCTGCACCTGGACACACACACACGCACACAATCTCCAGATCTGATGAAGGACCTGCGCCTGGACACACACACACACACACTCCAGATCTCATGAAGGACCTGCGCCTGGACACACACTCGCACACACTCCAGATCTGATGAAGGACCTGCGCCTGGACACACACACACACACACACACACACACACACACTTCAGATCTGATGAAGGACCTGCGCCTGGACACACACACACACACACCACAGATCTGATGAAGGACCTGCGCCTGGACACACACACACACACTCCAGATCTCATAAAGGACCTGCGCCTGGACACACACTCGCACACACTCCAGATATGATGAAGGACACACACACACACACACTTCAGATCTGATAAAGGACCTGCGCCTGGACACACACACACACACACACTCCAGATCTGATGAAGGACATGCGCCTGGACACTCAAACACACACTCCAGATCTGATAATGGACACACACACACAAACACTCCAGATTTGATGAAGGACCTGCGCCTGGACACACACACACACACACACACACACACTCCAGATCTGATGAAGGACACACACACACACACACACTCCAGATCTGATGAAGGACCTGCGCCTGGACACACACACTCCAGATCTCATGAAGGACCTGCGCCTGGACACACACACACAAACACACACACTCCAGATCTCATGAAGGACCTGCGCCTGGACACACACTCGCACACACTCCAGATCTGAACACACACACACACACACACTCCAGATCTCATGAAGGACCTGCGCCTGGACACACACACACACACACTCCAGATCTCATGAAGGACCTGCGCCTGGACACACACTCGCACACACTCCAGATCTGATGAAGGACACACACACACACACACACACACACACACACTTCAGATCTGATAAAGGACCTGCGCCCGGACACACAAACACACACTCCAGATCTGATGAAGGACCTGCGCCTGGACACACACTCGCACACACTCCAGATCTGATGAAGGACACACACACACACACACACACACACACACACACACACACACACACACACACACACACACACACACACTTCAGATCTGATAAAGCACCTGCGCCTGGACACACACACACACACACTCCAGATCAGATGAAGGACACACAAACACACACACACACACACACACACTCCAGATCTCATGAAGGACCTGCGCCTGGACACACACACACACACACACACTTCGGATCTGATAAAGGACCTGCGCCTGGACACACACTCGCACACACTCCAGATCTGATGAAGGACACACACACACACACAAACACACACACACACACTTCAGATCTGATAAAGCACCTGCGCCTGGACACACACACACACACTCCAGATCAGATGAAGGACACACAAACACACACACACACTCGCGCACACACTCCAGATCTGATGAAAGACCTGCGCCTGGACACACACACACACACACACACACTTCGGATCTGATAAAGGACCTGCGCCTGGACACACACACACACAAACACACACACTCCAGATCTGATGAAGGACCTGCGCCTGGACACACACACACACACACTCAAGATCTCATAAAGGACCTGCGCCTGGACACACACACACACACTCCAGATCTGATGAAGGACCTGCGCCTGGACACACACACACACACTCCAGATCTGATGAAGGACCTGCGCCTGGACACACACACACACACACACTCCAGATCTCATGAAGGACCTGCGCCTGGACACACACACTAACACACTTCGGATCTGATAAAGGACCTGCGCCTGGACACAAACACACACACACACACACACACACACACTTCAGATCTGATGAAGGACCTGCGCCTGGACACACACTCGCACACACTCCAGATCTGATGAAGGACACACACACACACACACACACACACACACACACACACACACTTCAGATCTGATAAAGGACCTGCGCCTGGACACACACACACACACACTCCAGATCTGATGAAGGACACACAAACACACACACACACACTCCAGATCTGATGAAGGACACACACACACACACACACTCCAGATTTGATGAAGGACCTGCGCCTGGACACACACACACACACACACACTCCAGATCTGATGAAGGACACACACACACACACACACACACACTCCAGATCTGATGAAGGACCTGCGCCTGGACACACACACACACACAATCCAGATCTGATGAAGGCCCTGCGCCTGGACACACACACACAAACACACACACTCCAGATCTGATGAAGGACCTGCGCCTGGACACACACACTCCCGATCTCATGAAGGACCTGCGCCTGGACACACACACACACACACACACTCCAGATCTCATGAAGGACCTGCGCCTGGACACACACACACACACACACACACTTCGGATCTGATAAAGGACCTGCGCCTGGACACACACACACTCCAGATCTGATGAAGGACCTGCACCTGGACACACACACACACACACACACACACACTCGCACACACTCCAGATCTGATGAAGGACCTGCGCCTGGACACACACACACTCCAGATCTGATGAAGGACCTGCACCTGGACACACACACACACACACACACACACACACACACTCCCACACACTCCAGATCTGATGAAGGACCTGCGCCTGGACACACACACACACACACACTTCGGATCTGATGAAGGCCCTGTGCCTGGACACACACACACACAAACACACATACTCATGATCTGATGAAGGACCTGCGCCTGGACACACACACACACACACTCCAGATCTCATAAAGGACCTGCGCCTGGACACACACACACACACACACACACACACACACACACTCCAGATCTGATGAAGGACCTGCGCCTGGACACACACACACACACTCCAGATCTGATGAAGGACCTGCGCCTGGACACACACACACACTCGCACACACTCCAGATCTGATGAAGAACCTGCGCCTGGACACACACACACACACACACAATCTCCAGATCTGATGAAGGACCTGCGCCTGGACACACACACACACACACACACTCCAGATCTCATGAAGGACCTGCGCCTGGACACACACACACACACACACACACACACTCCAGATCTGATGAAGAACCTGCGCCTGGACACACACACACACACACTCCAGATCTCATAAAGGACCTGCGCCTGGACACACACACACACACACACACACACACACACACACACACACTCCAGATCTGATGAAGGACCTGCGCCTGGACACACACACACACACTCCAGATCTGATGAAGGACCTGCGCCTGGACACACACACACACTCGCACACACTCCAGATCTGATGAAGAACCTGCGCCTGGACACACACACACACACAATCTCCAGATCTGATGAAGGACCTGCGCCTGGACACACACACACACACACACACACACACTCCAGATCTCATGAAGGACCTGCGCCTGGACACACACACACACACACACACTCCAGATCTCATGAAGGACCTGCGCCTGGACACACACACACACACACACACTCGCACACACTCCAGATCTGATCAAGGACCTGCGCCTGGACACACACACACACACACACTTCGGATCTGATAAAGGACCTGCGCCTGGACACACACACACACACACACACACACACACACACACACACACACACACACACTTCAGATCTGATGAAGGACCTGCGCCTGGACACACACACACACACACACACACACACCCCAGATCTGATGAAGGACCTGCGCCTAGACACACACACACACACACTCCAGATCTCATAAAGGACCTGCGCCTGGACACACACACACACACACACTCGCACACACTCCAGTTCTGATGAAGGACATGCGCCTGGACACTCAAACACACACTCCAGATCTGATAATGGACACACACACACACACTCCAGATTTGATGAAGGACCTGCGCCTGGACACACACACACACACACACACACACTCCAGATCTGATGAAGGACACACACACACGCACACACACACACACACACTCTGATAAAGGACCTGCGCCTGGACACACACACACACACACACACACTCCAGTTCTGATGAAGGACATGCGCCTGGACACTCAAACACACACTCCAGATCTGATAATGGACACACACACACACACACACACACTCCAGATTTGATGAAGGACCTGCGCCTGGACACACACACACACACACACACACTCCAGATCTGATGAAGGACACACACACACACACTCCAGATTTGATGAAGGACCTGCGCCTGGACACACACACACACACACACACACACTCCAGATCTGATGAAGGACACACACACACACACACACTCCAGATTTGATGAAGGACCTGCGCCTGGACACACACACACACACACACACTCCAGATCTGATGAAGGACACACACACACACACACACACACACTCCAGATCTGATGAAGGACCTGCGCCTGGACACACACACACACAATCCAGATCTGATGAAGGCCCTGCGCCTGGACACACACACACAAACACACACACTCCAGATCTGATGAAGGACCTGCGCCTGGACACACACACTCCCGATCTCATGAAGGACCTGCGCCTGGACACACACACACACACACACTCCAGATCTCATGAAGGACCTGCGCCTGGACACACACACACACACACACACACTTCGGATCTGATAAAGGACCTGCGCCTGGACACACACACACTCCAGATCTGATGAAGGACCTGCACCTGGACACACACACACACACACACACACACACTCGCACACACTCCAGATCTGATGAAGGACCTGCGCCTGGACACACACACACTCCAGATCTGATGAAGGACCTGCACCTGGACACACACACACACACACACACACACACACTCCCACACACTCCAGATCTGATGAAGGACCTGCGCCTGGACACACACACACACACACACACTTCGGATCTGATGAAGGCCCTGTGCCTGGATACACACACACACAAACACACATACTCATGATCTGATGAAGGACCTGCGCCTGGACACACACACACACACACTCCAGATCTCATAAAGGACCTGCGCCTGGACACACACACACACACACTCCAGATCTGATGAAGGACCTGCGCCTGGACACACACACACACACTCCAGATCTGATGAAGGACCTGCGCCTGGACACACACACACACTCGCACACACTCCAGATCTGATGAAGAACCTGCGCCTGGACACACACACACACACACACAATCTCCAGATCTGATGAAGGACCTGCGCCTGGACACACACACACACACACACACTCCAGATCTCATGAAGGACCTGCGCCTGGACACACACACACACACACACACACACTCCAGATCTGATGAAGAACCTGCGCCTGGACACACACACACACACACTCCAGATCTCATAAAGGAACTGCGCCTGGACACACACACACACACACACACACACACACACACACACACACTCCAGATCTGATGAAGGACCTGCGCCTGGACACACACACACACACTCCAGATCTGATGAAGGACCTGCGCCTGGACACACACACACACTCGCACAAACTCCAGATCTGATGAAGAACCTGCGCCTGGACACACACACACACACAATCTCCAGATCTGATGAAGGACCTGCGCCTGGACACACACACACACACACACACACACACTCCAGATCTCATGAAGGACCTGCGCCTGGACACACACACACACACACACACTCCAGATCTCATGAAGGACCTGCGCCTGGACACACACACACACACACACACTCGCACACACTCCAGATCTGATCAAGGACCTGCGCCTGGACACACACACACACACACACTTCGGATCTGATAAAGGACCTGCGCCTGGACACACACACACACACACACACACACACACACACACACACACACACACACACACACACATACACTTCAGATCTGATGAAGGACCTGCGCCTGGACACACACACACACACACACACACACCCCAGATCTGATGAAGGACCTGCGCCTAGACACACACACACACACACACACTCCAGATCTCATAAAGGACCTGCGCCTGGACACACACACACACACACACTCGCACACACTCCAGTTCTGATGAAGGACATGCGCCTGGACACTCAAACACACACTCCAGATCTGATAATGGACACACACACACACACTCCAGATTTGATGAAGGACCTGCGCCTGGACACACACTCGCACACACTCCAGATCTGATGAAGGACACACACACACACACACACACACACACACACACACACACACACTTCAGATCTGATAAAGGACCTGCGCCTGGACACACACACACACACACTCCAGATCTGATGAAGGACACACAAACACACACACACCTAACCCTAACCCTAACCCTAACACACACACTCCAGTTCTGATGAAGGACATGCGCCTGGACACTCAAACACACACTCCAGATCTGATAATGGACACACACACACACACACACACACTCCAGATTTGATGAAGGACACACACACACACACTCCAGATTTGATGAAGGACCTGCGCCTGGACACACACACACACACACACACACACACTCCAGATCTGATGAAGGACACACACACACACACACACACACTCCAGATCTGATGAAGGACCTGCGCCTGAACACACACACACACACACACACACACACACTCCAGATCTGATGAAGGACCTGCGCCTGAACACACACACACACACACACACACACACACACACTCCAGATTTCATGAAGAACCTGCGCCTGGACACACACTCGCACACACTCCAGATCTGGACACACACACACACACACACACACACACACTCCAGATCTCATGAAGGACCTGCGCCTGGACACACACACACACACTCCAGATCTGATGAAGGACCTGCGCCTGGACACACACACACACTCGCACACACTCCAGATCTGATGAAGGACCTGCGCCTGGACACACACACACACTCGCACACACTCCATATCTGATGAAGGACCTGCGCCTGGACACACACACACACAAACACACACACTCCAGATCTGATGAAGGACCTGCGTCTGGACACACACACACACTCGCACACACTCCATATCTGATGAAGGACCTGCGCCTGGACACACACACACACAAACACACACACTCCAGATCTGATGAAGGACCTGCGCCTGGACACACACACACACTCGCACACACTCCATATCTGATGAAGGACCTGCGCCTGGACACACACACACACAAACACACACAGTCCAGATCTGATGAAGGACCTGCGTCTGGACACACACACAAACACACACACTCCATATCTCAGAAGAAATTGTCTATGACTACGGAGATCCTAACTGCCCATGGAGACAGGTATTTCAGCTTCTATTTCTATATATTTGTGTCTTATTTTTATTATTTTATCAAGAGTTGAGTAAAACTTGGTAACACTTTACAATAAGGTTCATTGGTTAAGAATATGAGCAATACATTTATTGCAGTATTTGTTAATCGTTGTTGACAGTCGTAAAAATACAGCTGTTCATGTTAGTTCATGCTTAGTTCATGCTGTTCATGTTAGTTCACAGTGCAGTAACTAATGTTAACTAATACAACCTTTGATTTTAATATTGTATTAGTAAATGTTGAAATTAACAAAGTTTAATAAATGCTGTAGAAGTGCAGTTCATTATTGGTTTATGTGTTCGTTAATGTAGTTAACTAATGTTAACAATTAAAACTTTGGGTTTTAATTATGCTTTACTAAATGCTGAAATTAACATGACATAAGATTAATAAATGCTGTAACAGTGCAGTTCATTATAGGTTCATGTTAACTAAATTAATTATCTAATGTAAACTGAAATCTGTATTACCATGATTCAAATAATGCCTCAATACCCTAAATATTGATGCATGTTTTTAATGTAATTTGTTTCAGAAAACCTGTACTTCCACATTCAGAGAGATCAAGGAAAATATGGAAAATATATATAGAGAGGTTTGTTCCTTCAGCTGAGTTTACTAAGAACGTCCCGGGTTACGTATGTAACCCTAGTTCCCCGAAGGGACGGACGCTGCGTGAAATCGCAGTGGGAACGCCCTCAGCGTGACGCGTCTGAATCATGAATGAAATCAGTCAATGGAGAGAATGAGCGTACGGTGAGTGACGTCATCGACCAGGAAGCTATAAATATCCCCTGAGTACACAACACGCCAGCTTAAAAGTTACTGAAGCAGCGACCCAAGGGGATGCCGAGAGTATGGCAGGACACGCAGCGTCCGTCCCTTCGGGGAACTAGGGTTACATACGTAACCCGGGACGTTCCCCTTCAGGGACTACCGCTGCGTGAAATCGCAGTGGGAACGCAATACCCACATCCCCATACGACCAAATCCCCGTCGTGTGGAGACACAAACCGACGAGAGAACCTGAGCCCCGGGAGTGGAGCTAAGATCGAGGGAATAAAATCTAACGAAAGTGTGCGGTGAGGACCAACCTGCCGCATCACAAACGTCCTGAAGAGAAGCTCCTGAAAGAAGAGCTGTAGAAGCAGCCATACTCCGGGTGGAATGAGCCCTTACAGCCAAAGTGAAAGCTGATGGGCCGAACCATAAGCAAGTGGGATGGCCTCGACCACCCACTTGCTCATCCTTTTTCTAGATGCAGGACACCCTTTCTTAGGTGACCCAAACAGACGAACATTTATTCCGATCTCCTCCACAGGGCAGCTCTGTGGACGTAAGCATCAAAACCCAAACTGGGCACAGCAAATTAATTTTCTCCTGGTCTGACGTCAGAAAAGGCGGAGGACAGAAAACCTGCAGAACTATAGGTCTAACTGAAACAGTTGGAACCTTAGGAACATAACCTGGTCTCGGAAAGAGAAAGGCCTTAACCAACCAGGAGCAAATTCCAGGCACGAGGGAGCCACCGAAAGTGCTTGAATATCTCCAATTCTTTTTAGAGATGAGATAGCGAGAAGAAGGATAGTCTTTAGAGTAAGAAACTTTTCCGAAACTTCCTCGATGGGCTCGAAAGGAGCAAGGGAGAGACCTTCTAAGATGACGGCCAGATCCCAAGCTGGTACCCTTGTGCGAACTGCAGGCCTCAGCCTCAAGGTGACACGAAGGAAGCAAGACATAAGCGGGTGTTTCCCGAGGGAACCTCCACTTGAAGGGGTGTGGTAAGCAGCTAAGGCCGCCACATACACCTTCAGTGTGGAGTGGGATAACCCTGTGGAGAGACGGTCCTGCAGGAAATCCAGGACTGTACCAACCGGGCAGTTAACTGGGTCCTGCTGGCGCTCTCCACACCAAGAGGTGAAAAGTTTCCACCTCGCGGCATATAACTTCCTCGTGGAGGGAGCTCTGGATCGGAGGATGGTCTCAACGACCTCAGCCGAGAGACCAGAATCTATGAGCTGGGCCCCCTCAGAGGCCAAGCCCACAGCCTCCATAGCTCTAGACGGGGGTGAAAGATCGACCCACTCGCCTGAGAGAGCAGATCTCTCCTGATCTCCTGATCTCTAGGGGAGAGCCGTTGAGGAGAGACACTAGGTCCGCAAACCATACCCGGGCCGACCAGAACGGGGCTATTAGCAGGAGACTGAGCCCGTCCCGGCGAACCCTCTCCAGAACTCCTGGGAGCAGAGCGATCGGGGGAAAAGCGTACAAGCGTGACCTCGGCCACGGATGTACCATTGCATCCAACCCCAGCGGGGCTGGATGGCTGAGAGAGAACCACAGCGGGCAGTGTGATGTTTCTCGAGAAGCAAATAGGTCTACCTCGGCAAGACCGAAATGTTTCCATAGGAGTTCCACCACCTCGGGGTGAAGACTCCATTCCCCGGGCCTCGGCCCCTGTCTCAACAGGATGTCTGCCCCCTGATCTAAATACCCCGGGAGATAAAAGCTCTCAGAGAAAGAATTTTCCCCTGGGACCATAGAAGGATCTGACGTGCCAGTTTGTAAAGCGGGCGAGAACGCAAACCCCCCTGATGGTTGATATAAGAAACCACCGATGTGTTGTCTGTCTGGACAAGAACATGGTGGCCCCTTAGGTCTGGGAGGAAGTGTTTCAGAGCCTGAAACACCGTCAACATCTCTAGGCAGTTTAAGTGCCACAGACGATGATGGTCCTCCCACAGACCCTGAGCCCACCCGTGAGAGAGGCATCTGTCATTAGCATAACGCGACGACAAGGAGCTTCTAACACAGGGCCTTGGGACAGAAACCAAGGATCTTTCCACATGATCAGGGCGTGATGACACCGTCGCAAACTCACAATCATGCGAAGCGGATTTACCCTCGGGGAGAATCCCTTGGTCCTGAGCCACCACTGTAACAGTCTCATGTGCAAGAGGCCAAGAGGTATCACGTTGGACGCAGCTGCCATGAGACCTAGCAGTCTCTGGAACTGTTTTACAGTGGATGACTGGCCTAGCTTGACCTGATCTACTGCAGCGAGAATCATAGCAATACGAGCAGGTGACAATCGTGCCTGCATCGACGTTGAATCCCACACTACACCTAGAAAAGTGGTTCTCTGTAATGGAGAAAGAACACTCTTTTTGGCCTTCAGCCTCAGCCCCAGTCACTTGATATGAGCAAGAACGACATCTCGGTGCCGAACCGCCTGTTGTTCCAATTGAGCTAGAATCAAGCAATCATCTATATAGTACAGAAAGCGGATGCCCTGTAACCTCAGCGGGGCTATAGCAGCATCCGTACACTTTGTGAATGTTCGGGGTGACAGTGCTAGGCCGAACGGAAGAACCCGATATTGGTACGCTTCGCCCCCGAAAGCGAACCTCAGGAACTTCCTGTGTTGAGGGAGGATAGATACATGGAAGTAAACGTCCTTTAGATCTATCATGACAAACCAGTCCTCGGATCTGATTTGAACATCCCCAGTGACAGACACAGCGCCCTGTAACGTACTGGCAGGGAACAGCTGGTCTGGGCACTCCACAACCCTCCTCGGAGGGGGCGAGCGTCCCTCGGGAAATCACTCGCCGAGTCTCTCTACGCCCTGTGAAGGCAGGGTTAGAAGAGCAGACCACTGAGGGCATCGGAAAAGACAGGGCACCGTGTTCTTGTGCAGTGAACTCAGGTCTTTCACGATAGGGACCACCCTCAGAACCCTGACGTTCAGCACGTCAGGATTTTTTTTTTTTTCGATGAAGTAGTATCCTAACTCCCTGCTGGGTGGGGGACCCATTCCGCCAGGAACCAGAACGCTAAGGGAACCAGCCTCTCGAGGCTGGCCTCCGGATGAACATCCCGAGTGACAGACACAGCGCCCTGTAACATATTGGCAGGAAACAGCTGGTCTGAGCACTCCACAACCCTCCTTGGAGGGGGCGAGCGTCCCTCGGGAAATCGCTCGCCGAGTCTCTCTACGCCCTGTATAGGCAGGGTTAGTAGAACAGACCCCTGAGGGCACCGTGTTTTTGTGCGGTGAACTCAAGTTTTTCCCGATGGGGACCACCCTCAGAGTCCTGACGTTCAGCCCGTCAGGACTTTTTCGACGCGGCCTTTCTGGCGACAATGACTGTCCTCAGATCAGTCCTGCCCCGAGAAGGCCGCGCCGGAGAGCACCCCGCCTCGTCCCTCCAGTTTCTCTGCAGGGGGGCACGAGACGTGACACTCCGCTTCTGCTGTGCTCTTTTTGAAGATGAACTCGACGAAAGACTTTGCTCTGGTTGAACATTCTGCGTGACAGACACAGTGCCCTGTAACGGCGCACCGGCAGGGAACGACTGGTCTGAACACACTAGAACCCTCCTTAGAGGCGGCGAGCGTCCCTCGGGAAAGCACTCGCCAGACCCTTCTACGCCCTGTTTCGGCAGGGTTAGTAGGACGGGCCCCTGAGGGCGCCGGGAGAGACAGGGCACCCTTAAGGGAGGTGAACGCAAGTCTCTCTCGGCGGGGACCCCCCTCAGATTTCCTTTGAGCAGGTCGGCCTGAAAAGCCTGCATAAAAGACATCGTATGCAAACATGCAGCCGCCTGCCGAGCCACCGAGTAAGCCTTCCCCACCAGCACAGAGGTATATATATTTATTTATTTATTTATTTATTGGTGGAAGAGCCGGTGCTTTAAGTGAAGACGATGAAGCAGGAGAGAGATAGCTCGCAAGCGTCTCCTCCGCCTACAGTATCGTCACATAACCAGCAGATTTAGCACCAACAATGTTACCATAAGAATTGGACTGATTTGTGTAAATTCTGCTTGAAACCGGTCTAACCCAGGTCTTTGAAAACTCAGCATGAAGATCTGGGAAGAACGGTAAGCACCGGCTAGAAGGTTGAGGTCGTGCAGACAGAAATCTATCATCTAGATTGCTTTTAATTCTAGAAACCTGTCTATCAGCTGGCCACTCGATACTGTTATTTTATTTTATTTTTATTTTTTTAGCTTTTCAACAGCCCGAGATAATACATCCATCAAACCTTCTTCATTTGCAGTATAATGTGATAAACTAGTTTTCTCTGATAATAAACTTTCGACATCCAGCTCCTCAGAACTGGAAAATCTCAATTCAACATCATCATGTGCCTCCACCCGGGCAGAAGTAACCGCCGCAGCGCGTGCTTCCAGAGATAGCTGAGATAGGGCGGAGCCCGTCTCAACGTCGCCAGCGAGATCCATCTGCGAGCCCCAAGACAAGCGCCGCCGCTCTGCCTCAACAGAAGCGGGACCCGAGCCTCGGGGAGCTCGCAGCAAATCACTCTCCTCGAAGAGCGATCGCCGCGAGCGCAGAGTTCTCAAGGGAAAACGCTCGCAATGCTGACAATCGACTCCCTCGAGAGCCGACTGGGCATTGCTGCACTCCCAAACAAGCCACACTTAGCTCGTGTGAATCCCCACCCGTGATGTGCCGAGTACAGGGGGGAACACACTTCTTATACTGCTCGCTCATATTGGTTTTTTTATATAAAATATATATAGTGAAAACTCCTGACAAAACAGACAAACACAATCGACAGATTCAGACACACACATACCCCTTTTCCACCAACAAGAACCGGGTGCTGGTTCAGAGCCAGAGCCAAAGCTGGTTCAGAGTGGGTTCGACTGACGAGCTTAATATGAACCGATTTGCCTTTCCACCGGCTAGAGAGCCACAACAGAGCCAGATCTTACGTCACTGTATACGTCTCATGTTGCCCAGCAACGCTAGTGCGGTAGCGCTAAACAGTACGCCAGGCTTGTTCGAGATGCATCGGCTTCTCGCAGATCGATCTCCGCATGACATCAAAGCACTGCGATAGCGATCTAAAAGCACAAGGAGTCGTATGTTCTCCAAACACTCCCGCAGCTCCGATCAGTCCGCGCAGCTCCGATCGGTCCGCGCCGCTCCGATGCATCTCGAACAAGCCATCAACAATAACGGACGTTGCAATACTATGGATGCTCATGGGTTTACAAAATACATCGGAGTCCAGCGCGTTTGTGCAGCTTGCCGTAACTTACATAGACGGATATTTATAATCGAGCTGCTATTAGCTCGACTAGCTGCTATTTAAAAATGGCGGTCACAAGTTTCTATTCGTCTTGTTGGTCACGGTAACCCCGCCCCCAGCCCCTGACGCAAGTGGTTCTTACTTGGCTCTGTTCTAGACCAGCAATGATTTGGTGCTACTTAAGAACCACTTTTCCTGGTTCGGAGCTGGTGCTTTGCGTGTGGAAAACCAAAGAACCGAATTGAAACTAGGCTCTGGCTCCGAACCAGCACCAGCTCTGCCTTGGTGGAAAAGGGGTAACAGAGCTGCTGAAGTAACTAAAAGCTGGCATGTTGTGTACTCAGGGGATATTTATAGCTTCCTGGTCGATGACGTCACTCGCCGTACGCTCATTCTCTCCATTGACTGATTTCATTCATGCTTCAGACGCGTCACGCTGAGGGCGTTCCCACTGCGATTTCACGCAGCGGTAGTCCCTGAAGGGGAACTGTATACACTGTATAACATTTTTTACATTTAAATGTGCATTTTCTAAATGCTTTTATGGATTTTACAGGAATCACGATGGAAGAATTAATTTGTAAACCTTGATTTAAAGCCTGGTGTGATGAAAATTGATGACCTTGTTATCAACACAGAAATGAAGATTGCAAATGGATGCAATGGTGTTGAGATTTTCCCAGGAGTCTTCAACAACTGCAAAGTTGCAGTGAAACGAGTTGCCAAACATGTTTCCAAAACTGAAATGGAAATGGCTCATTTCCTGAGTTCAAAAAATGTACAAGCAGAGCACCTTCTGCAACACATTTCAGTGTTGGAAGCCACTTACTTTGCCTATTTTGTCTCACCTCTTTGTGAATATATATTTTGATGGAGCTGATTGAAAACAAGGATTTTCCCGAAAGAAAACGTCTCGGTTACGTATGTAACCCTAGTTCCCTGATAGGGAACGAGACGCTGCGTCAAACGCTGCGGGAACGCCCCTGCGTTGTGCGTCATGAAGCACGTATGGAATCAGCCCAATGGAGAGATGAAACGTCATAGGCGGGTGACGTCATCGACCAGGAAACTATAAAGCACCCCAAAAACACAAGCGCATTAGCTTCTGATAGGCTTGAAGGAAGCGCTAACGGGAGTGCCGGGAGTATGGCGGAGCGACGCAGCGTCTCGTTCCCTATCAGGGAACTAGGGTTACATACGTAACCGAGACGTTCCCTTTCAAGGGAACTTCGAGCTGCGTCAAACGCTGCGGGAACGCGAATACCCACGTCGCCATAGGACCAAATGACCGTCATGTGAGACTAGCACAGAGGACGAGAGCACCTGTGCCCCAGGGGTAGAGCTTAAGTCTAGGTCATAGAACTTAATAAAAGTATGCGGTGAAGACCATCCAGCCGCATCACAAACATCACTCAGGGAAACCCCCGACAAAAGAGCTTTAGAAGCAGCCATACTCCTGGTAGAGTGAGCTCGGACAACCAAAGGTGAAGGCTGGCCAGCCGACTCATAAGCAAGTGAGATAGCCTCAACCACCCACTTGCTCATTCTCTGTTTAGACGCCGGACACCCTTTCCTGGGTGGCCCGAAACATACAAAAAGTTGTTCTGATTTCCTCCACAGGGCAGCTCTGTGGACATAAGCGTCTAATGCCCTAACAGGGCAGAGTGAATTAAGTTTCTCCTGGTCCGATGACATAAATGGAGGAGGACAGAAAGCCTGCAGAACCGTAGGTCTAACAATATTAGTAGGAACCTTAGGAACGTAACCTGGTCTAGGATGCAGAAAAGCTTTTAGGGTTAGGGTTAGGGGAAATAAGATCCAGAGTCCGAACCTAAGGTACAAACCCGGTTATGCGCTGTCCTTCCGACCGTTGGCCACTCCGGGCAGACCACTGCACCAACACCAGACCTGAGTGCATCCGTTCTCCCCATCAGTCTCAGAGTTGACCTATTGAACCCCACTTACTAGCGTGAAACCCCTAATGGATGCAAAGACACTAACCACTGAATCACTGACATATAGCCTTTACTGTTCGAACAAGAGAGCCGTAGGGCCCAGAGCCCCAGGACAATAGGGCTGTGTGGCCCTGGTATTACGTATCCTAGGGCTGTATGAGTTCGGGCTAGCTAGAAAAGGGCTATTTGGCCCCGGGTAGAACGTCTTAGGGTTCACGGTGGTAGGTCTAGGCTCCAGAAGAGGGTCGTGTTCCGTGGGGTACTGTAAGGAGGGGTAGTGACGGGTAGGATTAGTGCAGATGTGAATATGGACTTAGAAAAAATATGTGCTCCGGTTTTGAGATTGAAGTGAGTCGGGTAGCCATTAAGGCGAGAGGAAAGTAATGCTCATGAGAATGAAGATGCTTTATGTCTCATTGAGGCCTCTGGGGTAACGGGCATCCAAACGTTTGATCCAGGCCCCCTCATGCCACAATCTTTCTTTTAAGGACCAACCTGGATCGCTCTGGAGGCCCGCAATCCTCAGTGCCTCAAGGCCATGCATGATGAAGTGTCTAACCAAGTATCTGCGTTTCTCTATCTTATGCACGATGTTGTGTGCGTGCTGGTAAGCTCTGACTCGCAGTTCATTCTTAGTTTGACCGACATACTGTTTCTGGCACTTGAGACAAAAGACTAAGTATACACAATTGGTACATTGGTGAGAGAGAGGAGGATGAGACAGCTTGAAAATCTGACCGTTAAATCTGTTCTTAACCCACTTTAGGGAAACAAAGTATTTACATTTGCCAATCCGGCCTTTTGATGGAGGTGTAGGCAGTTTGCTTTGCACCAGAAGGTCAAGAATGTTTTCATTCCTTCTGTATGCCGCGATCGGCTTATGATGTTGTAAATAGTTTGTAGAAGTGAGGAACTTGAGGAAGTTTGATTTAACGGCTCGATTGAGTTGCTGACTCGCACCTGAAAAATGTGAGACCAGAGGAATGATCTTGTGTCTGGAAGTCATGTCTAAGGAAGGCAAAGGTTTGGGTTTATCAAACGTTTTTAAAGCTTTTCTGAGAAACATACGGGAATACCCTCGTTCCCTGAGTGCTGTGAAGAGAGTTTTCGTGGCAGCAAAGAAGGAAGACTGTTGAGAGCAGATTCTCTTGAAACGAAGCAACTGTGACTTTACAATACCCCGGAACGTGTGACTCGGGTGAAAACTGTGTTTATGTAAAAGTGCATGGGTATCAGTCTCCTTGAAATAAACCCTAAAATCTAACTTCCCAGTGGGAAGGAACCTTGGCCCCTTATATGACACCACATCCAGAAAATTCACTTCGGTTTCATGAACTGTGAATTTAATGGTGATCGACTCTTGGTGTGTGTTCAGGTGGTCAGTGAAAATTGTGAAGTCCTCGAGAGAGTGTGTCCAGACATGTCATCGAGAAACCTGTAGTACGCGAAGGGTTTCTTTACGGACGAGAGTAATGCCGACTCCTCCCAATCAGCCATGAAAATGTTTGCATAGGAAGGCGCAAACTTTTTACCCATGGCCGTTCCCTTCACTTGTAGATAAAATTTGGAGTCAAATTCGAAATCATTCTTTGTCAAATTAATCTCTAATAGTTTCAAGATATATTCGTCTGGTCTTTTTGAGTCTGGATACTTTTCCATGAATTTTTTAACCGCTTCCAAGCCCACTTTGGTCTCAATGTTTGTGTACAAGCTGTCAACGTCAATTGTGAAGAGAAAAGCTTTGGAAGGAATTTGAAGTCTACCAATTTTCTCGATGAAATCATAAGTGTCCTTTAAATAGCTAGGGTGTCTCGTGGAAAGAGGATTTAAAAAGTGCTCAATGTACTCCGCGGTATAGTAAGTTTCGCTGTTACAATCTGACACAATTGGCCTACCAGGAGGAATCTGAAACGGTAAACTCCAGCTTTTTGGTTCTTTGTGTATCTTGGGTAACAAGTAAAATCTTCTTGGTCTTGGAGGATTATCTCCTCCCAAATACCTTTTCTGAGCACCATTGATGATTCTTTTTGAGCACATTTCTTCTAAAATTTCCTGGACTTCACTGGCTGTTTGAGGAAAGATCGGCTCCTCTAGAGGTCGATAATGTTCACTGACTGCAAGCTGTCTCTCTCCTTCCCAAATGTACTGGTCTCTATCTAAAATCACCGCTGCATTACCCTTATCCGCAGGCTTGATGACAATCCCACTATTTTTTCGTAACTCCTTTAAAGCTTTTAATTGACCTGCTGTCAGGTTCTCTTTCTCTTTAATTCCCCAGTGCAAATGTTTGTATGCATAACTGTCTGCTCCAATTAGCTTGGAGATCTCTTTAGGTAGACTGGATAGAGCCGGTGTCCAGTCTGAGGAATGAGTAAATGGAAGTTTTTTCTTAGAGTTTTTCTTCCCTTCAAAAAATGTTTCTAGTTTAACTCTGCGATGGTACGCTTGTAAATCTGCTAATAATTCGACTTTTTGTGTTTTGCTCTGCGGAGTGGGTATAAATGAGAGACCTTTAAGCAGCACTGAGGTTTGGTCTACATTGAGGACAAGTGACCGCGAAAGGTTAACTATGAGCTTGTGGGAACCTTCTATTTGGTTATTTTTGGGAGGCAGTTTAACGCCTTCAACCAATGCTCCAAAAATGCTCTCGCTGTCACTGGCCTCCAATGGATCCCATCCTCACCGACGTGAAAATGCTCCATTGGCAGCGCCGGGATAAAGCTCAAGTGGTGCAAAATGTGTGTGTTAATGTGTTCTAACATGTCCTGTTCCCCTAGCGGAAGTGTTCTCGAGAAGTTAATCATGGGGAAGAGGATCTCAGTCTCGGGCAGTCTCTTTTTTGTTACTCTGAACACTTTTTGAAGTTCCGTGATGGCTGTCATACGGTATCTCTGCTGTCTGTTGTTCAAGCCAAAGGCTAACACTAGTTTCTCAGGGATTGTCTCTATAATGGCCTTCTCTATCAAATTCCCAGCGTGATGGAATTTGGCCCCTGGGTAGCTCTCTATTTGTAAATCCTCACAATTAGATGCTGGAAACCTTGAGACATTCGAGTCCCCTATGATGACATATTTTTTGCTCAAAGTTAGACTCCAATCACTCATTTTCTTTTTTGTGTTCATATGTCTATGGGGGAGACCCAGAGAAGCTCGTGCTCGTGAAGGAGTGATCTCTCCCGTCGCTTTTGTGAGCGGCGGGGGTGGTGAGTTTGTGGTCACCGAAAAGGGTACGAGTCTGGGTCTCTCAAAGACAGGAGATAGTGGCTCGACTATGACGGCTGCATGTTCATCACCCCCTCTAACGTTCTTTGGTGTTTCAGCTAACAGATCTCTTTCGTTTAAAAATTCAGTCAGTGGAGAGGGTGTTCTAGGATGTGGTTCAGAGTGGTCAGAAAAGAGAAGCTCACTGTCCTGAGGTGAGGCTGCTGTCTGGTAAGGGCACGGATATGAGTCTTCGCTCACTGGGGCCATCAGATCTCCTTGAGACCCCTCTGCTAGCCGCGGAAGGTCCGGCTCAACTGTTTGTTCCACGGCAGCAGAGAGTTGGGTCTCAACGTGTCTGACTGGTGAAGGGGTACAGTGCAACACTTTATGTGTCCTTTTCTGAGGACGCTGCTGAAGAGGACTGAGCTCCGTAGCCTGTATGGGCTGGAGAGTCTTCTGGAGATCGACTGGAGGGACATCCTCCTCGAAGGACCAGTCTCCTCTTTTTGGAGAAGAAGTGGTCGTGGTCTCCTGGCCTCTAAGTAGGTTCGGTGAGGTTTGCACCTCTATGTGTTGTTGCAAAATACTACCCGGCCCGGTGGGGGGAGCCGTTGTACTGGCCATCGGTGGTGGTGGCGAAGAGGCGCATACTATTGGGGCGGTAACCGTGGTGGGTTGGGTACGGGATGTATGTCCCCCCCGAATCACCGCCTCCGCATATGTTGACGCCCGTGTACTCACCACAGGTGGCATGGTGTGGGTGCTCGGCATTTCAGCTCTAATCAATGTCTCCGCCTGCTCGATAGACTCATTACTCACACGGGACTGATAATTTTTATTAGCCCAACCAGCCGCCGTTTCAAACGCTTTTGGCCACTCTGTATAGTTGTCAAATTTCCGAATTTTCTTTAAAATGTCCTCAATAAGTGACTCATAATGTTCTTCTAGAATCTGCTGTGCATTGAATGCCCAATTCCTAGCATTGCCCTCCAACATGAGGCTAACTGTCTGTGTAGGAAACGCTGGTTTGATCGTTCCAATGAGCAGCTGAGAAAGTCTGCGAAAGGTGATGGGTTGATTATCATTCACCTTCGTTGTCACATTATTGAGGTGGTGTGTTGTTTTAATCAAGTCAAAAAATGCTTTGATAGTTTGTTTGAGGGCTGGCTGTGCGGGTGTATAGTTAGTTCTTTCTCTGTGTGTGTACTGATTTTTCTGTGTGAATTCACGTGTGTTGAGCCTTTCCCCAAACCTTCTCTTTTCCTGGGGAAAGTAGCGTGGAATACTATCCCTTCTTGCTCTTTTTACTTGTGGCTCTCCATCTATTGAGATATCAATATCCCTATATCTGCCCCCGTGATTGACGAAAGAGACTTTTTTATTTCCTTTTTGGGAAACAGAATGAGAGGGTACATTGTACCAAGAGTTCCTTCTCTGGAAATTCGGTTGAGAGACTGATCTGAAATCAGTAAAGCGTCTCTGTTGCTGATGAGGAACCCAATCCTCACCAGCAACATCTTCAAAAAATTCACGCTCTGCGTGTTCATCAATATGTGGATCATTCCAGGGAACTCTGTTTGTGTTTGTGTTTTTCTTTCCCCGTCTCTTTCTATTTTTACTCTTTCTGAAATTTCCTGTCTGTGTGGGAGGTCTGTATGGACCTACAACCACCATGGGGCGCTCTGACCTACCGGGAGTCCTTTTTGGGTCTCTAACCGGTCTGAATGAATCATGGGAAACCGTTCTAGGTCTCCGAGAGGGCCCAGGCCTGGACCCTCTGAAATTCTGTGATGACCCACGCAGGTTATGGCCAGAGCCCTGGCCATACCTGTGTGCGGATCTACCTCTTTCTCTAAATCTTTCTCCTTCATTAAAACCGAAATCTTTTTCTTCTGCATTAAAGTTTGCATTATGGTCGAGAGGTAAATAATTGTTTCTTCGTGAAACTGGAGAAACACTAGATAACCTGAGTCTTAAACGTGGAGTGCTACGTTGTCTCACACGGCCTCTAAAGTTATTCATAGTGGAATGAGTTAAAAGAAATTAAAAAACAAAATAATATTTAAAATAATAATTTGGAGCAAAAACACAGCTGTAAAAGTAGTGTGCAAGCTTTGTGCAACGTTTCGGTATGTTTAATACCTTCCTCAGGCAACGCTTGCAACCAAGATAAACAAAAACAAAAAAACAAAGAAACAATACACTATATAGATATCTATAATAATATACTAGGTTGTATGATTAATTATATGTATCTATATATGTATATATGTAGCTATACTCAATGTGCAATATAATTTGTTTTGGTTTGAAATCGCAGAACAGTTTTCCGTGACGATCGTTCTCAAGAGAGAGTGAAATAGTGGGGGCGCGCGCTGCGCGCGTTCCCCTTTAAAGGCTATTTTTGAAAAAAAGCCCAACTCGAAAATAGTGCTAACTAAGCTTATTTTAACCTAATTTGTGGATCTAAAATATCGAATTGCTGGTAAGTAAGGTCCTTGTTGCCTGTGGAAAAGAGTTTTAGTGATAACTTTTATATTTTTCGAGTAAGAAATTACTTTCGTGAAACTAGGTCACTCTCTCCTACTGCACATGGTAAAGCAACACTGAGACAATATGATACACGACGAAAAACAGTGATATAAAATCGCAAAAGAGTTGCAATAAGACAAAACTCACTTGTATGTGAAGTTAAGACCACTGTGAACAATATTTTTTCATCAAAAGTTGCGTTTTTCTTTTGTAAGAGTGTTAAATAATTTTATTTGTGTAAGTCTCGTGGCGACGATCTGGGACGACATCGGATGACGTCACCAGCACATGTTTCTCTGTTGAAATACCTCATGAAGAAAATATTGTTTTAAAATTTGATTTTTGATGTAATGAGAAAAACTATGGTCTACATATGTAGCTTAGACCTTCAGGAAAGAGTGTGTGACTTTAGATGAAAGTATTAGTGTTCATAAAGTGGTATAAAAAATTATTGAAAGTCTGTCTCGTGCTCCATTGTCTCAGTGTATCCAAATGTAATCTATAAGTATCCTTCAAAATGAAGCTTATTTATATAATAATGATAGTTCCAAAGACAGCAAATATGTTGATTATTCTCATGATTTTAGTGCAAAAGTAAATTGTGATGTATAAATTATTTTTTGAAAGAAGTGTATAAGTGAAAACGACAAGCTGGATGAATCCGTATTCTTTTCCTTATACTCTTGTGTTTATAGATAGTAGTCATATGTAGTTTTCTAATACACCTGTACATCTATACATCAAAAATATCATACATTACCTCACACATCAATACAAACATGTGTGTGAGTGTTTATGTAATGTTATGATGACCAATGTTTCCTCTCTGCCATCATGTGCACGATTTTTAATATATTTATTTAATCATGTTCTCCATTTTTAGATCTCCATCAATCATGTTGTAGATTATGTATTAATCAATCATGTTGTTAGTTTTTTAGAGAAAATATATAATTGTATATCCATCAATCATGTTTGTGACTTATATGTATCTATATATATATTTTTTGTATCTATATTTAATTATGAAAATCATGTATCACATCTGTAACTCATGTTTCCCATGTATGTGTATATTGTGTCTATATTTATTTATTTATTATGGAGATCTATATTTATTAATTACTTATGGAACTCATCTATTTATATTTATGTATTTATATGGAAATCATGCATCTATATTTATTTATAAATTATGGAAATCATGCATCTATATTTATGTATTTATTATGGATATCATGCAACTTGCAAAATAGGCTATGTTATAGTTATATATAATATAAGATTTTTTTGTATCTAATATATCAATCTTCCTAAAAGTGAGAAAATGTAGCACAAATGAAATATAGAGAAAAGTTAGTTAATCCAGCAGTCATGCCCTTATCTGGAAACCTCATTTTGGGATGTATTTGGTGCATAGATGGGAGAGTAACTTGTACACCACAGGTCAAGGTCAGCACAGCGTCCACCCAGAGCCCAGAGACGGAGGCACGGGCTGGTAAGGGGAAATAAGATCCAGAGTCCGAACCTAAGGTACAAACCCGGTTATGCGCTGTCCTTCCGACCGTTGGCCACTCCGGGCAGACCACTGCACCAACACCAGACCTGAGTGCATCCGTTCTCCCCATCAGTCTCAGAGTTGACCTATTGAACCCCACTTACTAGCGTGAGACCCCTAATGGATGCAAAGACACTAACCACTGAATCACTGACATATAGCCTTTACTGTTCGAACAAGAGAGCCGTAGGGCCCAGAGCCCCAGGACAATAGGGCTGTGTGGCCCTGGTATTACGTATCCTAGGGCTGTATGAGTTCGGGCTAGCTAGAAAAGGGCTATTTGGCCCCGGGTAGAACGTCTTAGGGTTCACGGTGGTAGGTCTAGGCTCCAGAAGAGGGTCGTGTTCCGTGGGGTACTGTAAGGAGGGGTAGTGACGGGTAGGATTAGTGCAGATGTGAATATGGGTTAGGGGAAATAAGATCCAGAGTCCGAACCTAAGGTACAAACCCGGTTATGCGCTGTCCTTCCGACCGTTGGCCACTCCGGGCAGACCACTGCACCAACACCAGACCTGAGTGCATCCGTTCTCCCCATCAGTCTCAGAGTTGACCTATTGAACCCCACTTACTAGCGTGAAACCCCTAATGGATGCAAAGACACTAACCACTGAATCACTGACATATAGCCTTTACTGTTCGAACAAGAGAGCCGTAGGGCCCAGAGCCCCAGGACAATAGGGCTGTGTGGCCCTGGTATTACGTATCCTAGGGCTGTATGAGTTCGGGCTAGCTAGAAAAGGGCTATTTGGCCCCGGGTAGAACGTCTTAGGGTTCACGGTGGTAGGTCTAGGCTCCAGAAGAGGGTCGTGTTCCGTGGGGTACTGTAAGGAGGGGTAGTGACGGGTAGGATTAGTGCAGATGTGAATATGGACTTAGAAAAAATATGTGCTCCGGTTTTGAGATTGAAGTGAGTCGGGTAGCCATTAAGGCGAGAGGAAAGTAATGCTCATGAGAATGAAGATGCTTTATGTCTCATTGAGGCCTCTGGGGTAACGGGCATCCAAACGTTTGATCCAGGCCCCCTCATGCCACAATCTTTCTTTTAAGGACCAACCTGGATCGCTCTGGAGGCCCGCAATCCTCAGTGCCTCAAGGCCATGCATGATGAAGTGTCTAACCAAGTATCTGCGTTTCTCTATCTTATGCACGATGTTGTGTGCGTGCTGGTAAGCTCTGACTCGCAGTTCATTCTTAGTTTGACCGACATACTGTTTCTGGCACTTGAGACAAAAGACTAAGTATACACAATTGGTACATTGGTGAGAGAGAGGATGAGACAGCTTGAAAATCTGACCGTTAAATCTGTTCTTAACCCACTTTAGGGAAACAAAGTATTTACATTTGCCAATCCGGCCTTTTGATGGAGGTGTAGGCAGTTTGCTTTGCACCAGAAGGTCAAGAATGTTTTCATTCCTTCTGTATGCCGCGATCGGCTTATGATGTTGTAAATAGTTTGTAGAAGTGAGGAACTTGAGGAAGTTTGATTTAACGGCTCGATTGAGTTGCTGACTCGCACCTGAAAAATGTGAGACCAGAGGAATGATCTTGTGTCTGGAAGTCATGTCTAAGGAAGGCAAAGGTTTGGGTTTATCAAACGTTTTTAAAGCTTTTCTGAGAAACATACGGGAATACCCTCGTTCCCTGAGTGCTGTGAAGAGAGTTTTCGTGGCAGCAAAGAAGGAAGACTGTTGAGAGCAGATTCTCTTGAAACGAAGCAACTGTGACTTTACAATACCCCGGAACGTGTGACTCGGGTGAAAACTGTGTTTATGTAAAAGTGCATGGGTATCAGTCTCCTTGAAATAAACCCTAAAATCTAACTTCCCAGTGGGAAGGAACCTTGGCCCCTTATATGACACCACATCCAGAAAATTCACTTCGGTTTCATGAACTGTGAATTTAATGGTGATCGACTCTTGGTGTGTGTTCAGGTGGTCAGTGAAAATTGTGAAGTCCTCGAGAGAGTGTGTCCAGACATGTCATCGAGAAACCTGTAGTACGCGAAGGGTTTCTTTACGGACGAGAGTAATGCCGACTCCTCCCAATCAGCCATGAAAATGTTTGCATAGGAAGGCGCAAACTTTTTACCCATGGCCGTTCCCTTCACTTGTAGATAAAATTTGGAGTCAAATTCGAAATCATTCTTTGTCAAATTAATCTCTAATAGTTTCAAGATATATTCGTCTGGTCTTTTTGAGTCTGGATACTTTTCCATGAATTTTTTAACCGCTTCCAAGCCCACTTTGGTCTCAATGTTTGTGTACAAGCTGTCAACGTCAATTGTGAAGAGAAAAGCTTTGGAAGGAATTTGAAGTCTACCAATTTTCTCGATGAAATCATAAGTGTCCTTTAAATAGCTAGGGTGTCTCGTGGAAAGAGGATTTAAAAAGTGCTCAATGTACTCCGCGGTATAGTAAGTTTCGCTGTTACAATCTGACACAATTGGCCTACCAGGAGGAATCTGAAACGGTAAACTCCAGCTTTTTGGTTCTTTGTGTATCTTGGGTAACAAGTAAAATCTTCTTGGTCTTGGAGGATTATCTCCTCCCAAATACCTTTTCTGAGCACCATTGATGATTCTTTTTGAGCACATTTCTTCTAAAATTTCCTGGACTTCACTGGCTGTTTGAGGAAAGATCGGCTCCTCTAGAGGTCGATAATGTTCACTGACTGCAAGCTGTCTCTCTCCTTCCCAAATGTACTGGTCTCTATCTAAAATCACCGCTGCATTACCCTTATCCGCAGGCTTGATGACAATCCCACTATTTTTTCGTAACTCCTTTAAAGCTTTTAATTGACCTGCTGTCAGGTTCTCTTTCTCTTTAATTCCCCAGTGCAAATGTTTGTATGCATAACTGTCTGCTCCAATTAGCTTGGAGATCTCTTTAGGTAGACTGGATAGAGCCGGTGTCCAGTCTGAGGAATGAGTAAATGGAAGTTTTTTCTTAGAGTTTTTCTTCCCTTCAAAAAATGTTTCTAGTTTAACTCTGCGATGGTACGCTTGTAAATCTGCTAATAATTCGACTTTTTGTGTTTTGCTCTGCGGAGTGGGTATAAATGAGAGACCTTTAAGCAGCACTGAGGTTTGGTCTACATTGAGGACAAGTGACCGCGAAAGGTTAACTATGAGCTTGTGGGAACCTTCTATTTGGTTATTTTTGGGAGGCAGTTTAACGCCTTCAACCAATGCTCCAAAAATGCTCTCGCTGTCACTGGCCTCCAATGGATCCCATCCTCACCGACGTGAAAATGCTCCATTGGCAGCGCCGGGATAAAGCTCAAGTGGTGCAAAATGTGTGTGTTAATGTGTTCTAACATGTCCTGTTCCCCTAGCGGAAGTGTTCTCGAGAAGTTAATCATGGGGAAGAGGATCTCAGTCTCGGGCAGTCTCTTTTTTGTTACTCTGAACACTTTTTGAAGTTCCGTGATGGCTGTCATACGGTATCTCTGCTGTCTGTTGTTCAAGCCAAAGGCTAACACTAGTTTCTCAGGGATTGTCTCTATAATGGCCTTCTCTATCAAATTCCCAGCGTGATGGAATTTGGCCCCTGGGTAGCTCTCTATTTGTAAATCCTCACAATTAGATGCTGGAAACCTTGAGACATTCGAGTCCCCTATGATGACATATTTTTTGCTCAAAGTTAGACTCCAATCACTCATTTTCTTTTTTGTGTTCATATGTCTATGGGGGAGACCCAGAGAAGCTCGTGCTCGTGAAGGAGTGATCTCTCCCGTCGCTTTTGTGAGCGGCGGGGGTGGTGAGTTTGTGGTCACCGAAAAGGGTACGAGTCTGGGTCTCTCAAAGACAGGAGATAGTGGCTCGACTATGACGGCTGCATGTTCATCACCCCCTCTAACGTTCTTTGGTGTTTCAGCTAACAGATCTCTTTCGTTTAAAAATTCAGTCAGTGGAGAGGGTGTTCTAGGATGTGGTTCAGAGTGGTCAGAAAAGAGAAGCTCACTGTCCTGAGGTGAGGCTGCTGTCTGGTAAGGGCACGGATATGAGTCTTCGCTCACTGGGGCCATCAGATCTCCTTGAGACCCCTCTGCTAGCCGCGGAAGGTCCGGCTCAACTGTTTGTTCCACGGCAGCAGAGAGTTGGGTCTCAACGTGTCTGACTGGTGAAGGGGTACAGTGCAACACTTTATGTGTCCTTTTCTGAGGACGCTGCTGAAGAGGACTGAGCTCCGTAGCCTGTATGGGCTGGAGAGTCTTCTGGAGATCGACTGGAGGGACATCCTCCTCGAAGGACCAGTCTCCTCTTTTTGGAGAAGAAGTGGTCGTGGTCTCCTGGCCTCTAAGTAGGTTCGGTGAGGTTTGCACCTCTATGTGTTGTTGCAAAATACTACCCGGCCCGGTGGGGGGAGCCGTTGTACTGGCCATCGGTGGTGGTGGCGAAGAGGCGCATACTATTGGGGCGGTAACCGTGGTGGGTTGGGTACGGGATGTATGTCCCCCCCGAATCACCGCCTCCGCATATGTTGACGCCCGTGTACTCACCACAGGTGGCATGGTGTGGGTGCTCGGCATTTCAGCTCTAATCAATGTCTCCGCCTGCTCGATAGACTCATTACTCACACGGGACTGATAATTTTTATTAGCCCAACCAGCCGCCGTTTCAAACGCTTTTGGCCACTCTGTATAGTTGTCAAATTTCCGAATTTTCTTTAAAATGTCCTCAATAAGTGACTCATAATGTTCTTCTAGAATCTGCTGTGCATTGAATGCCCAATTCCTAGCATTGCCCTCCAACATGAGGCTAACTGTCTGTGTAGGAAACGCTGGTTTGATCGTTCCAATGAGCAGCTGAGAAAGTCTGCGAAAGGTGATGGGTTGATTATCATTCACCTTCGTTGTCACATTATTGAGGTGGTGTGTTGTTTTAATCAAGTCAAAAAATGCTTTGATAGTTTGTTTGAGGGCTGGCTGTGCGGGTGTATAGTTAGTTCTTTCTCTGTGTGTGTACTGATTTTTCTGTGTGAATTCACGTGTGTTGAGCCTTTCCCCAAACCTTCTCTTTTCCTGGGGAAAGTAGCGTGGAATACTATCCCTTCTTGCTCTTTTTACTTGTGGCTCTCCATCTATTGAGATATCAATATCCCTATATCTGCCCCCGTGATTGACGAAAGAGACTTTTTTATTTCCTTTTTGGGAAACAGAATGAGAGGGTACATTGTACCAAGAGTTCCTTCTCTGGAAATTCGGTTGAGAGACTGATCTGAAATCAGTAAAGCGTCTCTGTTGCTGATGAGGAACCCAATCCTCACCAGCAACATCTTCAAAAAATTCACGCTCTGCGTGTTCATCAATATGTGGATCATTCCAGGGAACTCTGTTTGTGTTTGTGTTTTTCTTTCCCCGTCTCTTTCTATTCTTACTCTTTCTGAAATTTCCTGTCTGTGTGGGAGGTCTGTATGGACCTACAACCACCATGGGGCGCTCTGACCTACCGGGAGTCCTTTTTGGGTCTCTAACCGGTCTGAATGAATCATGGGAAACCGTTCTAGGTCTCCGAGAGGGCCCAGGCCTGGACCCTCTGAAATTCTGTGATGACCCACGCAGGTTATGGCCAGAGCCCTGGCCATACCTGTGTGCGGATCTACCTCTTTCTCTAAATCTTTCTCCTTCATTAAAACCGAAATCTTTTTCTTCTGCATTAAAGTTTGCATTATGGTCGAGAGGTAAATAATTGTTTCTTCGTGAAACTGGAGAAACACTAGATAACCTGAGTCTTAAACGTGGAGTGCTACGTTGTCTCACACGGCCTCTAAAGTTATTCATAGTGGAATGAGTTAAAAGAAATTAAAAAACAAAATAATATTTAAAATAATAATTTGGAGCAAAAACACAGCTGTAAAAGTAGTGTGCAAGCTTTGTGCAACGTTTCGGTATGTTTAATACCTTCCTCAGGCAACGCTTGCAACCAAGATAAACAAAAACAAAAAAACAAAGAAACAATACACTATATAGATATCTATAATAATATACTAGGTTGTATGATTAATTATATGTATCTATATATGTATATATGTAGCTATACTCAATGTGCAATATAATTTGTTTTGGTTTGAAATCGCAGAACAGTTTTCCGTGACGATCGTTCTCAAGAGAGAGTGAAATAGTGGGGGCGCGCGCTGCGCGCGTTCCCCTTTAAAGGCTATTTTTGAAAAAAAAGCCCAACTCGAAAATAGTGCTAACTAAGCTTATTTTAACCTAATTTGTGGATCTAAAATATCGAATTGCTGGTAAGTAAGGTCCTTGTTGCCTGTGAAAAAGAGTTTTAGTGATAACTTTTATATTTTTCGAGTAAGAAATTACTTTCGTGAAACTAGGTCACTCTCTCCTACTGCACATGGTAAAGCAACACTGAGACAATATGATACACGACGAAAAACAGTGATATAAAATCGCAAAAGAGTTGCAATAAGACAAAACTCACTTGTATGTGAAGTTAAGACCACTGTGAACAATATTTTTTCATCAAAAGTTGCGTTTTTCTTTTGTAAGAGTGTTAAATAATTTTATTTGTGTAAGTCTCGTGGCGACGATCTGGGACGACATCGGATGACGTCACCAGCACATGTTTCTCTGTTGAAATACCTCATGAAGAAAATATTGTTTTAAAATTTGATTTTTGATGTAATGAGAAAAACTATGGTCTACATATGTGGCTTAGACCTTCAGGAAAGAGTGTGTGACTTTAGATGAAAGTATTAGTGTTCATAAAGTGGTATAAAAAATTATTGAAAGTCTGTCTCGTGCTCCATTGTCTCAGTGTATCCAAATGTAATCTATAAGTATCCTTCAAAATGAAGCTTATTTATATAATAATGATAGTTCCAAAGACAGCAAATATGTTGATTATTCTCATGATTTTAGTGCAAAAGTAAATTGTGATGTATAAATTATTTTTTGAAAGAAGTGTATATGTGAAAACGACAAGCTGGATGAATCCGTATTCTTTTCCTTATACTCTTGTGTTTATAGATAGTAGTCATATGTAGTTTTCTAATACACCTGTACATCTATACATCAAAAATATCATACATTACCTCACACATCAATACAAACATGTGTGTGAGTGTTTATGTAATGTTATGATGACCAATGTTTCCTCTCTGCCATCATGTGCACGATTTTTAATATATTTATTTAATCATGTTCTCCATTTTTAGATCTCCATCAATCATGTTGTAGATTATGTATTAATCAATCATGTTGTTAGTTTTTTAGAGAAAATATATAATTGTATATCCATCAATCATGTTTGTGACTTATATGTATCTATATATATATTTTTTGTATCTATATTTAATTATGAAAATCATGTATCACATCTGTAACTCATGTTTCCCATGTATGTGTATATTGTGTCTATATTTATTTATTTATTATGGAGATCTATATTTATTAATTACTTATGGAACTCATCTATTTATATTTATGTATTTATATGGAAATCATGCATCTATATTTATTTATAAATTATGGAAATCATGCATCTATATTTATGTATTTATTATGGATATCATGCAACTTGCAAAATAGGCTATGTTATAGTTATATATAATATAAGATTTTTTTGTATCTAATATATCAATCTTCCTAAAAGTGAGAAAATGTAGCACAAATGAAATATAGAGAAAAGTTAGTTAATCCAGCAGTCATGCCCTTATCTGGAAACCTCATTTTGGGATGTATTTGGTGCATAGATGGGAGAGTAACTTGTACACCACAGGTCAAGGTCAGCACAGCGTCCACCCAGAGCCCAGAGACGGAGGCACGGGCTGGTAAGGGGAAATAAGATCCAGAGTCCGAACCTAAGGTACAAACCCGGTTATGCGCTGTCCTTCCGACCGTTGGCCACTCCGGGCAGACCACTGCACCAACACCAGACCTGAGTGCATCCGTTCTCCCCATCAGTCTCAGAGTTGACCTATTGAACCCCACTTACTAGCGTGAAACCCCTAATGGATGCAAAGACACTAACCACTGAATCACTGACATATAGCCTTTACTGTTCGAACAAGAGAGCCGTAGGGCCCAGAGCCCCAGGACAATAGGGCTGTGTGGCCCTGGTATTACGTATCCTAGGGCTGTATGAGTTCGGGCTAGCTAGAAAAGGGCTATTTGGCCCCGGGTAGAACGTCTTAGGGTTCACGGTGGTAGGTCTAGGCTCCAGAAGAGGGTCGTGTTCCGTGGGGTACTGTAAGGAGGGGTAGTGACGGGTAGGATTAGTGCAGATGTGAATATGGACTTAGAAAAAATATGTGCTCCGGTTTTGAGATTGAAGTGAGTCGGGTAGCCATTAAGGCGAGAGGAAAGTAATGCTCATGAGAATGAAGATGCTTTATGTCTCATTGAGGCCTCTGGGGTAACGGGCATCCAAACGTTTGATCCAGGCCCCCTCATGCCACAATCTTTCTTTTAAGGACCAACCTGGATCGCTCTGGAGGCCCGCAATCCTCAGTGCCTCAAGGCCATGCATGATGAAGTGTCTAACCAAGTATCTGCGTTTCTCTATCTTATGCACGATGTTGTGTGCGTGCTGGTAAGCTCTGACTCGCAGTTCATTCTTAGTTTGACCGACATACTGTTTCTGGCACTTGAGACAAAAGACTAAGTATACACAATTGGTACATTGGTGAGAGAGAGGATGAGACAGCTTGAAAATCTGACCGTTAAATCTGTTCTTAACCCACTTTAGGGAAACAAAGTATTTACATTTGCCAATCCGGCCTTTTGATGGAGGTGTAGGCAGTTTGCTTTGCACCAGAAGGTCAAGAATGTTTTCATTCCTTCTGTATGCCGCGATCGGCTTATGATGTTGTAAATAGTTTGTAGAAGTGAGGAACTTGAGGAAGTTTGATTTAACGGCTCGATTGAGTTGCTGACTCGCACCTGAAAAATGTGAGACCAGAGGAATGATCTTGTGTCTGGAAGTCATGTCTAAGGAAGGCAAAGGTTTGGGTTTATCAAACGTTTTTAAAGCTTTTCTGAGAAACATACGGGAATACCCTCGTTCCCTGAGTGCTGTGAAGAGAGTTTTCGTGGCAGCAAAGAAGGAAGACTGTTGAGAGCAGATTCTCTTGAAACGAAGCAACTGTGACTTTACAATACCCCGGAACGTGTGACTCGGGTGAAAACTGTGTTTATGTAAAAGTGCATGGGTATCAGTCTCCTTGAAATAAACCCTAAAATCTAACTTCCCAGTGGGAAGGGTTAGGGTTAGGGTTAGGGTTAGGGTTAGATTTTTTGAGGATATTACAACAGCCCTTCCCCCTCCTGGTTTTTCAAAAGGGTTCCGGGACTGAGGAAGTGCACTGGCCGACGCTTGTCTGACTACCTGTCGGGTTAGCGCTTCGGGACTATAATAGGAAAAGTCTGTTTCCCCTGTGGGTATCGAATCACTGTGCTTGCGTGATTCCTGCTGTTTGATTGAGTATGGACCCCATTACACTTGGACAAGGGCCCTACTCAATCCAAAAGGTTAAGCTTGAATCCTAGAGTAAGAGTAGATTAAGGCATAGAACTGATTTCGCCCTAGTGTTTTAGACCAGCTAGGTTTGTATTCCATAGAACTACTATGGGTAAGTTCTACTACGGGTAAGTTTAGAGTAAGAGTAGATTAAATCATAGCACCAATTTCGCCATAGTGTTTAAAAAAGAGAAGATGTGAGCTTTAAATCCAAAGCTTCCTTCTTCCTACTCCCACAAGAAATAGATGAGGGAAATATTTCAAGACACTCTCTTCAGTGATGTACCTCAGGTTCATTGGATGTTTCGGCCCTTTACACACCATCATGAACATCCCTCCTCCTGTCCTCTCCTCTTTCCTTTGAATACCTCCTCCTCCACTCTCTCCCTTCTTCCCGATCTCTCCTTCTCCACTCCCTAACTCCTTCCCTCCTCCGATTTCCACCTCTCTCCATTGCTTTTTGAAAAATTTCCTCTAAAAAAGAAGAAAAGGAAAAGGAACTCAGTTCCTCGTGTGGTTTTACACAAAAACACCACCTCCAACTGGATCTAAAAACCCTTCGTCCCAATATCCACCTACTGGATACACCCCGGTATGTCATGTCCGATGGCTCTGGCTAGGTTAGGTTTTTTGAGGATATTACAACAGCCCTTCCCCCTCCTGGTTTTTCAAAAGGGTTCCGGGACTGAGGAAGTGCACTGGCCGACGCTTGTCTGACTACCTGTCGGGTTAGCGCTTCGGGACTATAATAGGAAAAGTCTGTTTCCCCTGTGGGTATCGAATCACTGTGCTTGCGTGATTCCTGCTGTTTGATTGAGTATGGACCCCATTACACTTGGACAAGGGCCCTACTCAATCCAAAAGGTTAAGCTTGAATCCTAGAGTAAGAGTAGATTAAGGCATAGAACTGATTTCGCCCTAGTGTTTTAGACCAGCTAGGTTTGTATTCCATAGAACTACTATGGGTAAGTTCTACTACGGGTAAGTTTAGAGTAAGAGTAGATTAAATCATAGCACCAATTTCGCCATAGTGTTTAAAAAAGAGAAGATGTGAGCTTTAAATCCAAAGCTTCCTTCTTCCTACTCCCACAAGAAATAGATGAGGGAAATATTTCAAGACACTCTCTTCAGTGATGTACCTCAGGTTCATTGGATGTTTCGGCCCTTTACACACCATACACCCTCCCTTGAGGCAGGCCATCCTGGATGATCGGTCCAGGACGAGTGTCTCATGACCAATTACTACTCGAGCTAGACCAGATCCTTCAAGACACTATGGTTGGGTTCTGGTAACAGGATTATTACCAACGATACGATGGCCGGATACGATCAGGCCAACTTCTAAATCGGAAACTCTTACCAGGTAAGAAAAACGTGACCCTATGTAGATCACCGACACTAAACCAGACCTTTCTTCTTTTACAGGGCAACCGCTGACAAGGCTGACTCTTGAAATCGAAAACATCTCACGGGTAAGAACATAACCCTCTCTGGATCATTTTCCAAATCCCTCTCACCAGTGTCGACTATCGAATCAGAACTACCAGGTAAGATCACCGGAAAACGAGAAGTCTACACTCTAACTTCACAAAACGTTACCCAAGCTGGACGACCACTCTTTTGACCGTGCCGACTATCGAATCAGGGCTACCAGGTAAGATCACCGGAAAACGAGAAGTCTGTACTCTAACTTCACGAGACGTTCCCCAAGCTCTTCACCTGGTCAAAAGAAAACTCACAATGTTGCGGGCATCGAGACTGGCGGATGCGGTGCATCAGGCTTCTACCAGTCCTTCGCCCTAAGAGTCAAGACTAACCAGACCGACATCATCCCACTACAGGACAACCGCTGGCAGTACCGACTCCTGAATTGGAGCTTCCAGGTAAGAGATCCCATCCCTTTACCGAAACCGATACCACAATCAGTGTGTGAGTATGTTGTTGCAAAATGTACTGTTGCATGGGGGGCGCTAACCACCCATAGAAAATTTGGGCACCATTTAAGACCTGTTCGCCCCAGGTCACCTTCCCTGCGTGCTGTCCAAGTGGACCCAGGGGGGCTGGATACGTACCGCTCTCCTAGATAACCTTTCGTTAACACCGCAAGGTATCCAGGTTACCCGAAAAGCCTGCGAGGAATGGTCTCCATCTGGGGCCCTTTGTCAGTCCCACTGACTTCACTCAAGGAGTCTTGTCCAGGAAGTCCCCAAATAGCAACGAGCTGTTGCCAGGTCCTTCTGATTCCAAAGACAAGACCCCCTGGCTCTACCCTTGGTCGAAGGTTCGAGATTGGCGGATGCACATTTCTGCACACCAAGCTTCTACCAACCTCTTACCTCGAGAGCAGAGGAAAAACAGACTGAACAGATCTAATCCTTACCAAAGGATGTAATCCTCAGCTGCGGATGCCACCAGATGGCGCAACTCTGATATATACCTTTTTATTGCGGTTGCCACAACCGTGGTAACCTGAACTTTTCATTATTCCTTTCCCTCCAATCAAAATCGCCTTCAACCCCTGCTCGATTTAATCGATGCTTTATCGAAACAAGAATAAGAGACCACTTCTCTCTTGAGCCCCAAGCGGGGAAAAAAACGATTTTTTTGTCGTTGTTCCTATTCCCAGCTCCCGTTCCAATAAATCCCCCTTTTTTTAAAAAAAATAACCGAACTCCACTCGGTGCTTTCTTAAGAACGACCGAAATTCTTCAAACTTCAGGACTTTTTTCGGAAAATTCGAATATTTTCGAAAAAATTGCATTTATTCAAAGGGAGTTAATTTCCGACTCGGTTTCTACCAACCTTCCTCCTCGAGAGTAGAAAGGACTGAGCCGAAATTGCCTTTAGCCCAAAGGGCAGATATTGTTAGC